>NC_056733.1:377658206-377693206 GCF_019279795.1 Protopterus annectens
TATTCCAGTTAAAATTCCCAAGTCTCTACTCCAATTGCCCAGATTATTGTGGGAAAATCAGAATGTAGGGTGTATGCATATTTTATACAGTTCTGCTTTAGGTCCACCATGTAGGATTGGCTAATTATGAAGCAGTTTACCTCCACAGGATATAATTAACATAATTTACAGGCCCTACTTTACTGTGTGCTGTGCCACTATGTGCCGCGGTGCTCAGCATAGCTTATACAAAAGTCAAAAATATTTATGGAAGATATTTGGTTTTAATTGATTGCTGCCTATGTCATCAATGTCACATGGGTAGTCTGTCCATGTGAACATGCTCAGCTATGCAGCACTCCATGCAAACACATGTGGCTGGCAACAAAAATACTAAAAATAATGAGACACACCCCCGATGTCATCCACATCCTCTGGGAATATCATCATCGTGTAGGAGCCTACACAAAGGGGATACACAGACATGGTTGTTCCTTTTAGCAACTCAGAAAATCCACCTCATTTGCATACATATCCATACTGACAGCCTAGATACTTCAGAGTTCATGGCTGTGTAATGCAGTAAGTAGAAAAAATGGAACCACAGCTAAAGTTAAAAGCTGTTTTAATAATAAAATGTTAAAATCACTCTTCTGCAAATCCAAAATCCAAAAGTTAAGTAAAAGAAGTTAAAAATAGGTCATCAGCAGTATCCAAAAGTTGTGTTGCTAGTCAAAACTTCAGGCTAGCGATTCTCTGTGTTAGAACTGCAGTATTTAAGTAAAAGCAGTTAAGTGCTTAAAATATGCTTGCATAAGGCATTAATATATACTGGTCTGTTAATATCAGAAATATGGTTGCCAATCCCTTACTTAAGCTTCCTGTTGGTCATACCTATATAAAATGATGGACATTATGTACATCTAGCCATGTATACCACATTTATTTGTTATTTATTTTACATTTGTTGACCGGGCTAGTCTAACTGGATATATGCCCATTTTCAGTAGAGGCCCAGAGAGATAAGCACCATGACACTCAGATAAAATAATAGCAAATATCAAAAATAACATCAGTTGTATACACAAGGACATTTCTGGTTAACATAGAAATATTCAGAGAGGACAGAAATCATTACAGTGTAAAATGCAGGTACAAATCAACATATAGGTACAGTACATGTTGTGTCTTTCGGCTTATCCCGGTTAGGGGTCGCTACAGCGGAACTCCGGTCCGCTAATGTTTGGTAGTGGATTTTTACGTGCCGAGTTACCAGCCCTGATGCACAACCTTCAACGTAGGCATGCCTCCACACAGAAGATGCTCTAGCTGAGAATCGAACGGGACAACGTCTTGCTGTGAGGCGACAATGCTACCGCAGCACCACTACATTGGGACATATAGGTACAGTACATAATGAATAAAAAAAGGAGGCATACAGGTTATACAACATGCAAGTACAGTATATAATAAAAAAGAAGCAGTTTAATGTTTAGTTATAGTAGTAATGAGTTTTTAACAAATAAGTATCTAATGGGATGGAAATAATGAAATACAGAGCGAAAAAGGTAAAAAAATTGTTAATAAGGAAGATAGAAGAGTTAATGCAAAGAAAAGGGTAGGCAGAGCATATTTTGGATAGAATAGATAACTAGTCAGGTTTAGTACAGGGGCATAACCAGTGTGTTTTGAGGAAAAGTTTCAGTCTGTTTTTGAAGAGTGTTATAGAGGAAAGTGAGGAAAGGTCGCTGGGTAGGCGATTCCAGAATTTTCCCACAGGATTAGAGAAGAGACTATCTCCAGCCCTGTTGTTAGATTTAGATGTGCTAACTAGAAGTTTCTGAGATGAACGCAAGGACTTCAGATTTTTATAGGGGGTGATGACGTTAGATAGAATAGGAGTATTAGAAGGTTGATAAAGAGTCTTATGGGCAATGATTAGTTGATGGTATTTAAGCAGATTCTGTAGTTCCAACCATTCTAGCTGCTTTAAATTAAAGCAATGGTGAGTCTTAAATGGGTTGCCAGTAGCAAATCTGGCTATGTTATTGTAGGAGATTTCCAATTTATTGAGGTTGTTCTTAGAGAGATTAGTAAAAATGGATGAGGCATAGAGGATTGTAGAGATTAGTTGAGTGTGTGCAATAGTAGTTCTAGCTGTAGGTGACAGGAAGGGTTTAATTCTGTAGAGCGAGCCAAGTTTTTATTGACAGATTTTATAGTGTTGTTGATGTGAATGTCAAAGTTGTGGTTGTTGTCAATGGTAATACCAAGTAGCTTGGTAGTTGGTCAGGTGATATAATTTTACCATTAGTGGATGTAACCAAAAATCTATGGCAGAGGACTTATGAGTAGGACTGAAAAAGAGGAGTTTAGTTTTTTTGGGGTTCAAGAGAAGACAATGGAGTGTGAACCATTGTTCAACTATGTTAAATACTTTTTGGGTAAGGGAGTGAAGTTCAGAGTTGGTTGTGGCTGAGCATATAAGTGTGGAGTCATCTGCGTATTGTATGCAAGTAGCATGGGGGATTGCTAGATGAAGGTCATTGATAAATATGGAGATAAGGAAAGGTCCTAATATGGACCCCTGAGGGACACTGAGGTTAACTGGTAGGTGGGTAGATAGAGTGTTGTGCCAAAGCACAGCCTGTTGTCTTTTATGTCACATTCTTGGAGTCACAGTTCCCATAAACGTGCATGAAGAAATTTGTGTTAAATACAGGATGTTTAATAACCTTGTTGGTGTCTATGTGTTGACAATAGGTACATTTATAACATTTATTGGTTCATAGGTGTGTACTAGGCTAATGGCACTGTAACCTATATAAGCCTAGCCCAAGAAAGAAGATTCCTTGGTATCATGCTGCCCGAAGTTAGTTCGCATACCTTTTCTTGAACTTGAAAAATGTGTGGTAGATCTTGGTTGTTCCTTGTAACAAAGTATATTTTTTAAGTTGGCTGATCTGTAGCCAAAATTAGGAATGGTGGAGATGCAGTCTCTTAGCTGTGGTATTTCATTTAGAATTGGCCAGTATTTGGCAATGATTTATTTTACTGCTGAAGTAGTGCAGTTGTGAGTTAACATGCATCGAATCTTATGATTCTCATAATTTCATATTTTTAATTTTATGTACTCTACATAAACCAATAAGTGGAGGAAGTTTAAAACACAACTGAGTTACAAGAAATTAAATGGATCTTGCACTTCAATGCACATACTGCACCATGTCTTAATGAATCTTTCACTGTTTCATGATTTGCAACTACAGGTGCACTAATCACATGCTTTTACTTAAATACTGCAGTTCTAATACAGAGAATCACTAGCCTGAAGAAGCCTTAAGGTGCAAGTTTTTACTAACAACACAACTTTTGGATACTGCTGAAGACTTATTTTTAACTTCTTGTATTTAACTTTTGGATTTTGGATTTGCAGAAAAGTGATTTTTAACATTTTATTAATAAAGCTACTTTTAACTTTAGATGTGGTTCCAATTTTTCTACTTTCTGCATTATTCCTGTTTTGTTTGTCAAGCCGGATTCATTGTTTCAGCAACCACTTTTTACTTCATGGCTGTGTAAGCTTGGTGACAGCATGTATGCACCATTGTATGGACCTGAAGCAACATCCTACAGTATATTTGTGCAAACCATATTAGAAATGTTATTTTTTTCTGTTAAGCATATTTGCACACTACAGCGCAAAGCGTAAACATGCCAAAATTGTTAAAAAAAATCTTACTTATTTTATATATTCCTTTCCTTTTTTCAGACATCCACAATGTACCTTTTGCATATATATATATATATATATATATATATATATATATATATATATATATATATATATATGTCTGTGAGCTAACATTTTCTGGGGAGTTATGTCCATATTTCTGGACATTTACATCCCCTTCTGTCCGTGTAGACTCCTGTATGTGGAAAAATTCTGCATACACTGCAGACACTGACATGGGGTCTACACGGAGAGACAGGTACATATCGCAGAGGCTACCCCTATTCTGGTACAGGCTCACCATCCATGTAAAGCAGAGTTCCTTCCTAACCTAATTCAAGTGTAACTTGGAGACCTGGATGAAGAACAAGAAAATCACCACTGGTTTGGCACCTATGTATCTAGTGGACTCAGGCAGCCTATGAATGGTTCATAGCTCAGGCCTCTACTTGTAAGCATTGTATTTCTCAAACTCCTGCTTGAACTACCAAGGGTGCACGAACTTGGCTGAGATTTGAAATGCATGACTAGGCTTAAAAAGGCCTCAGTGGTTGTTAGCCTACTACACACATATAAACCTATCAACAACAGCTGGTAGAATTATCTGTCCACTAACAAACACCTTTCTAGCATTCTAGTGTTCCAAAAAATTGGATTGGCAAAACTATGCAGCAAAGGTTACTTTCACTGCTAATTATAGCAATATGGAGTCACAGTCAAACTGAATAGTCAATCTCAACTGTCAAGGTGGTTGCTCAACAGTTACAAGAAGCTCTTTTTGTAAAAAAAAAATAATTTATGTTGATTATAACTCTGCCTGTAGGAGCATTGAGGTACTTCAGATTTTAAGTATTGACAAAAGGACACACAAAGTTATTTATGCTGTTACAACTCAATATGACTGGAAAAATAGAAGCAGCTCTCTTCTCCCACCCCATCTTGCACTGCAAAGCTATATAGTTCAGTGAAATTATTGTCACTCTGTCAGAGTAATATTAGGTCTGGGCATACTATTGTTCCTGCAGGAGTGCAGGAGAAGAAAATGAACTTACTAGAATTGACTTGTATCAATTACAAGACCGTTGGAGTAGTCAGGCATACACCATGTACACCACGGTGTACACATTTTTAAATAATGTAGTTAGTGCTATATGTTTCACTATAATATAAATCAAACAGTTCTAACATGTTTACTTTAATTTTGTATTCTTAAGTTTAAGATCTTGTTAAATGACTTTCTTTGACTGCCAGACTGTCTTTTTCTTTTTTTCTTCTATTTATTTAATTTATTACTTATTAGACACACTCTCCTCCCTATCCTTTGACTTTCCCACTATCGCCTGGTTTAAAAGCTATTTATCTGATAGACAGCAAGCTGTTCAATGGCAAGCTGAGCTATCACCCCTACTACCCACCTCCATAGGTATACTCAAAGGTCAATACTTGGCCCACTACTTTTCTCCATTTTCACAAATAACCTATGCACCTCCACCAAACAAGCCACATTAGTACAGTACGCAGATGCTTCTACACTTATCTGCACTGCCCCATCTCCTACCTCCCTACAGCACGTAGCCCAAGAATCCCTTTCTTCTGTAGAAAGTTGGATCACTGACATCCAACTAATTCTCAACCGTAAGAAAACAAAACTTCTCTTATTTGCTCCTAATAAATCCAAATCTTCTCCCCTAAACTTCAGTATCACTTCTAGAGATGGCACTGTAATCTCCCCTTCAACCCACACAAAACTCTTAGGGGTAGGAATAGACAAAAACCTGTTCTTTGATACACACATAGCTCAAACTATCCAAAAGGTCCACAAAAAATGGGTACTCTATGTAGACAGAAAAACTTTCTCACTGATAAAGCAAGAATCACCATAGCCCAAACTCACCTCTTGTCCACACTTAACTATGCAGCGCCTATTCTAACCCACATTAGAAAAACTGATCTGGCTACATTTGAGGTATGCTACAACAAAATTGCCAAATTTGCTAACAACTCTCCATTTAGAACTCATCACTGCCAAGCACTAAGAGACCTTCAATGGCTTGAATTCTCTCAATTGTTAATTTACCAGCAGCTAACCTGTGCTTTTAACATCCTAAATTTCCCAAACAAAACTCCAATACTAAAACAACTACTAACCCAACACTTCACTAGTCGCCTGCTTCGGTCTTCCAATAAACCACTCCTCAGTATTACTATCGCCAATAATACTGCTGGCAAAGCTCTATACTCCCACAAAATAGCCAAAAACTGGAACAATCCCTGCCCCACCATAACCTCCACAAAAACAACCACTCAATTCAAAAAGCGACTCAAATCTCATCTTAAGAAAACATGGATCTGCCCATGTATTACATGACAACCCATCTTCCACCTACTGGCACTCCTCCATATTTCTGCATATACTTTTGAAATGATGTTATGTTTTGGAAACTGTTGCAATGACTGTATATACTTTGTTTTTAACTATTGTGTATGCCACTACCTTTAGATAAATTATACTTTGTAAAATTAATGTGCATGACACTACCTAGGATAATTTTATATCTATGACTTATGTCATTTGTTAACATGTAACCTGTGGAGCTTTTCTCCCCGGGACTCCACTAAAAATGGACTTGGTCCAGTTGGATTATCCCGGTTAACAAATGTAAAATAAATAAATTAAATAAATAAATAATTTATTTATTGCATAATTCTGTTATTTCATGAATTTTCTTTCTCCAGTACTAAAAATGTATTCTTTCCACAAGCATGCACTATCTGGATTGGGGAGAGGGTGCTAATCTTGAAGGGGAGAGGGTTATGTTCTGGAAGATGATATACAATTACAGAAAACCTGGCCTTGAAAACATTGTACTCACTTACACAGGATAATTAACGCATATTCAGCTGTACTGAAAAAGTTTATTTTTCAAATGTGTTATTTTTTAAGTGTTGTTTTCATTAGGTTTATGAGTTTTTGTACATCTCTAAACTATTGTGATATGCTAAATATGGTAAGGGGTATACACATTACAGTTGGTTTGCATTCATCTCAAAGAGAATATATGCTTTTCATAATGCACACATCGGGTACTAAAAGAACTGGCTTGATTGCACAGAGGCAAGGCATCTGTTTGTGTCACCACTGACTTGAGTCTGGGAATGGACTTGGGCCATTGGTAGAGTTGGTCAGAGGGAATAGGATGGAAGTGGCTGACAATCAGGTCTCTTACCCTGCAGGGATAGCTGAGAAGGAGTCATCACCTGTGAGACTTATGGTGAGGACCAGGAACCTCACAGGCTAACTATAGCTTAAGGTGGGAGTAACACAATTTCCTATTCTCAGTGGGTGGATGTGTACATCAAACATGTTGCACCACTGAATATTGCTCATACTATTTGGGAATATGAATGTCTGACAGTACATGATGTTTTGTGATATCTTATCTGTTGCTCCCCATAGAGTCATCCCTTCCTATCTAAATGACTTTGCTGTAAGGCTCATTCTCTGAGTACTCAGGTGGCCTGCTCAATTAAGGGGTACATATGGGATTTTCCAAAAGGAGCTGTAAGGGCCCTCAAGGAGAATGTTGAAGGATATACCCCCTGCAGAACTGTTAAAAATGATGGGTTTCATGATTCTGAAGGACTGACTTCACATCTGCAAATTTAATGTATATCCATTTTCTTCTACCAATCATGTACTCACTGTCTTGTTTACTGTTCCATTTATCATAGCTACCTTACTATTTGTAAGGGTGGCTGGCACCTTTTTTCCCTTTGAAATGAGTCAAGGGAGCACTTAGTCACCCTTAGGTATGGTATTATGGAAGATACCTTCCACATGTAATTGTTAATTGGAGATGTGCTTACATCAGGAAGCATTGTGTATTTTAACAGATGCAATGTGATTTCTTTCTTTGAATTGTGCAGCAATATTTCAAATTCTTATTATTATTGACACGCTCATGTGTCTCACTGTTATAAAATAAGCAACTCCTGTAACTCCTTGAGTTCAAATGAAAGTAGAATGTGATTTACTTATTTACTGCTAAAGTAGAGCTGGGTTTGATTACCCCTTTTCAGAGGAGACCCAGGGAGAAAAGCTCTTACATTATAAATGCATGAAAAGTTTAAATTACAAAGTGGTATGCAAGTTATTATCAGAATATACAACAAGATAAAGTTACAACATGATCTACACAAGTTATAGACACTTTGGAGTGATAATACAGACAATAGCTATTGATGAGACAATAATTTTTGTGAGTGCAGTCAGACTGATTTTCTAGAGTACCCGCCATGTTAGATATGTAAAACTGAAGCAAGTGAGGAAGAAAAATAGTTATTATTTATAGCATAGTAAATAGGAGTAAGAAAATATGAGCAAGTCATCCTAAGATTATTTAGAGGTTGATTAGACTTAACTTAGTAACTCTACTAGAGAGAGATAGCAGCTGAACTACGGAGATAGATTAAGGAGTACATTACTATAAAGTGGGACCTATCTTAGAATCCATACTGGAAAGTTAAAGTTAGTGATCTAAGGAGGAACAGCATATATGGGATAGATGAATCTTAGAAACTATACTAAGAAGTTCAATGCAGTGACCTAAAGAGAGACTGCTTTATATGGCATAGATTGGTAATGACATTGGAGGGTTATTAAGGTGAGGGGTTAAGAATGTTGGGTTATTAAAAGTAGCATGATTGGGATAATCCAGGAGGGGAACAAAACCAAAACCAAAACAGTTTACTAGGTGTTGTTTTGAAAGATTGTAGATTTTCATTTTATTACAGTATAAGGGAAGAATGTTCCATATTTTGGAGATGTCATTTCAAGTCAGTCAATATGACTGGAAAAATAGAAGCAGCTCTCTTCTCCCACCCCATCTTGCACTGCAAAGCTATATAGTTCAGTGAGATTTTTGTCACTCTGACAGAGTAATATTAGGTCTGGGCATACTATTGTTCCTGCAGGAGTGCAGGAGAAGAAAATGAACTCATTAGAATTGGCTTGCATCTCCTGCTGAACTGAGGGATTTGCTTGTTGTAAGAAGTTTTTACTTGGAGCAAAGGATTCTTTGTGGGGAATAGTTATGTAGAATTTTCTGCAGGGCAGGGCATTTAGTGGGTTTATGAAATAGATTAGAGTCCACTTTTAATTGAGAGTGAGTGAGGTCATGATTTAGTTCAAACCAGTTCAGTTGTTTGAAGGGTATGCAGTGATGTGATCTGTATGACTGGTAATGAACTTATCTATCTTATTGTAGCATGCCTCAAGTTACATACTATCCTGAAAAGCTCTTAAAGGAATGACTGCTAAAACACTTAGTAAGCTAATGATTGTTGATCCCATCTTCACTATCTGTCAATTTACATTTCTCACTTGGCTTTGCAAGCTCCCTTAGGTTTGTGGTTATATTCAACCTCTGCCACACAAAGGATAAGGCAGTAGCAAGTAAAAACCCCTTTCAGCTTTATTGTGATTGTCATATGAATTGATTTATGCTGTCTTTATAATATGGCAAATTTTCTTTCCTAACTGGCTTTTTCAGGTCTTAGTGTCTGTGACGATAGGAGGTACTACCAGCACAGCTAGCTGGAATCTTGTAAATAATTATGTGTCATTTGTGAATATCAAACTGATTTATACAAGATGCTTGTGTTACAAATGTATTAGAACTGTATGTTATGTGTATATTAAACTGATTTATACAGATGTTTGTGCTGAAAAGGTACTTGTAAAATGCTTGTGTTTGAAATGTATCCACAGTGTGCCCTACTGGAGAAAACAGAAATGTGCATGCACAATTGAAACTGTTTAAATGTATGTGTTTTAACAGATGAAACTGGAAGGTTGACCTCAGTCCAGAAAACTTTAAAATATATCTGAAATGAAATCACTTTATAGGCTTGGCCATAAAGATGTTATCTCACAGATTTCAATGCAGCCAGAGATACAGTCTGTCCTATTAAGCATTCTGTATTGTCTTTGGGGTGAAAAAATTGCCACTCAGGAAGAGTGGAAGTATTTAATTGTTTTACAACCTCCAGAAGCTCAACAGATCTGAGTAAAGTTCTTGTGTGTGTATTTTTTTACATGTAAGTGCTAAAATCCTGGTAGTTTCCAGGGTTGATTGTGCTGTGGGAAACATAGTCAGATGACCAGATGGATGTGATGTTATTCTGTATAGAAATAATGTTTTAATATTACAGGAGACTGATGTCTCAGGAGCATTCTGTATTTTGTCTTGGGCCTGACAACAAGAAGGACCATTCATCACATCATCTGCTTTGCTCTATGAAGTACATTATTAGGGAAAAGTATAATTCTCTTAGATTCAGTCAGGAATACAGTGAAGGTTAGTTTAGATATTGTATTTCTTTATTTGTCTGAGCCTGTCCTTCAATGTTATTTTAAATATTTCCTGTGATTTGAACTCTGATGTCACTGTGAATATATACTTAGTATTTTCTTGTTCTTGTATTATTTATTATTAAATGTATTTAAAGCTTTCATTGTTGCTGATCTTTGTAGAGATATTTAAGTTTTGAGGGTACTTGCATATTTATTTGGTGTCACTGTGTGGGCCACTCCTAAAAGCCTTGCTCTTGATCAAACTACCATTTTAAGGTAGCTGGCAGAAGTGTCTGGCAGCAGTCATAACTACCTTATAGTCTAGGCAGAAGGGGGCATAGCTAGTAAACCTGTGCCAGCCTTTCCCAGGTGTGTGTGTGTGTGTGTGTGTGTGTGTGTGTGTGTGTGTGTGTGTGTGTGTGTGTCTGTATGCATCAAATCTCAAAAAGTGTGTGTGTCAGCTACTTGAGCAGGGACACGAAGCACTGGTTGGACAGAGAGGCTACTGGAGGTCTTGGCTTGGACACTGGGCTGAGATATCAACTCTATAGCTGTGCCAGTGGAGAGTCTTATTGATGATCTGGAGAAAGAGGGAGAAACCAGCCTCAGACTGACTGTGTTCCCCATATGTTCTTAAGGGAAATTGTGCTTGATGCATCTGGAGATACTGTGTGTGTATCTGTTATCCTCCCAGTGAATGTCCTCCACTGATGCCAGTGGTGAGGATTGAGGCTCCTTGATTACTGGTCCAGAGGTGGAGGGTCATCATAGTGTCTACTTGCTTAAATAAATTTCATTGTACTGTGGTGCAAAATCAAAACATAAATTAATAAGCACATAAGAACATGCCACAATATGTTTTATACAAATCTGAAGTAAGGAGGACAAGTATTTCATTTCACTGATGTGAATTAGTACATGCAAACATTTTTTAGATCAGCATTATTACTCACAGTCTCTGCTAATAATTAATTGAAAGTGACTTCATCCACATCACTTTTATAGTCAAACTGAGTACAATGTCTATCAAGCTTTAAAGCATACAAATACACAGATTCACCTTCCTGAGGGTGTGAATATCCTAAGAAAATGAAAGTAAAGGTATGTTTAGGAAACTGTACGCTGTCATTGCAGCTGTTTTTTTTTTTATTTCATGAGTTTTGAAGAAGTCCAAGCACTGGCTGTGGACAAAAGCGCTTAACTTACATTTAACAAACTTTTCATACTTCAGTTCAGATGTACTGGATTTTTTTTTTACTTCCTGCATCATTTTCTTAGTGAGGGCAATAGTGTGGACCATGCTTTTTTGTGAGACTCATCTTCCTGGTTGTATGCCTTCATTTTTTTTTTTTTTTTTGCTTTGCTTTTGCATCCCTACAACCAGTGAGACTACTAGTGCCATTTTCTGAGGCACTGTTTTAAAAATTACAGTGCTAAAGTCAAAGATATAAAGGTGGCAAGATATAGCTGCATAGCATTGTCTATGTTATTTTAAAAGGTTACGCTGTTACTCTGAGACTAGCTTTAGTGTAAGATATCATGGCAGACTCAGCAATAATTATTCTTATGCTTTTAATTAACTATGTGATAAGTGTGTTTAAAGTATCTG
The DNA here is from genome assembly GCF_019279795.1 of Protopterus annectens. Taxonomy (NCBI): domain Eukaryota; kingdom Metazoa; phylum Chordata; order Ceratodontiformes; family Protopteridae; genus Protopterus; species Protopterus annectens. Next base: position 377,669,883 of record NC_056733.1, read on the forward strand.
AGGATTAAAGGCACAAGAGAATTCTATACACCCAGTAAAATTGCCACAACAAGAAATTATGCATCATGCATGTATGGTCTTATTCATAGACTCATAGAATATACAAGTCGCCGGGCCATGTGACCATTTACACCTCACCAGTACTCACAAGTAGATCTTACTTAGGCGTGATAGGCAAGTTATGCCAGGAGTGAATTTGTGACTACCCATCCTATTGTTTAACTCCTTTTTAAAGGAAGATATTATGTCACATTGTTGTATGTGGAGTGGAAGCTTATTCTAGAGAAAGGGCAGTCATTGTATGATGAATCTGTCTGTCCACTCTGATCTGTTTATTTCCTGAAGTAGGTTCTGATCTCTTGTCCTAGTGTTGGCTGGACTGTTTGATTTGTAAATATATAAGACATCTTCCATTGCTAGTTCCCTAATGGATTAAAAAGTAAGGCATGGATCACCCCTAATGAATTTACACAATGTTGAATACATGGACAAAGCCTCCAGCCTATCCAGGTAGCTCTAGTCTTCTCATCCACGATCTTTTCTTGCTAGAAACCTTTGGACCTTTCCAATTACTTGATGTTTCTCCCACAAAGGTTCCATTTATTTTATTTTGTTTTATTTATCTTGTTGACCCAAGTAAAGCATTAATCTCCATGGGCCTTTTTCAGACTCAGCCTGGGAGTGCTGTCTGCTTAAGTAACTTGCTCAGAGTCACACAGTTAGCAATGAAGGCTGAGGGAATCAAAACCTGGGCCACTGGACCACAGAAAACAACTCATTAACATCTTCTTAATCCTCTGTGACAACTGCCAGACAATTGTATTATATTGTATTATATGATGGGCCTGATCAGTGCAGAATACAGAGGGGTAAGAAGTTCTTTTGATCTAGAGAAGATACCTCATGCCTTAGTACAGCCTACTACTTGATATGGCTTCATCTAGACTTCCTAGTAGTAAAACTTCAATTTAAGTGCCTGCTTCTATTGAATACTGTGTTGTACAGTGCTGGTATGTCTGTAGCTGCTTCATTTTACCTGTGCTGATTCACACTGCAAATTTAGGTGCCTCCTGTTCTAGCTGAAGTAGTGCTGGGAAATATAATTGCATTTTGTTTGGTTTATGTATGAGCAATTCTGGCATATATTTTGAATGAATATAGTTAAGGATGTTCTTTGCATTTTGCTGCAGTACAATTCAGATTTTTTTTATTTGATTTTAAAACAACAAATAAACAAATCAATTATAAAACAAACAACTATTTGCTTAGGTCCACAGCTGATTATTACATCAAAGTTATACATATCAACAACAATTAATATTTCTCAAACAAGTATTTAAGTTTAAGCCAAGATTTATATGAATGTGTAATATTATAAGTTCTCATCTTTATAGTATGCAATTCATTACTGCAAACAATTTTTGCTATACTAATAAGTTCAACACTAGAAGGATTAACTTTATTTTTCCAATTTTTAGAAATTACCTCTCTGGCTATAGCAAGAATAGACCAAAGAAGAAGCACTTCAGTTTTTGGAATTATTTCAAGAATTGGAGTATTAAATAAAACTAAAGATTTAGAAATATTGCATTTATCTGACCAGAGAGCCTGAATAAAGTTATTTCTTTCTTTCCAAAAAGGGGGGATGACTTCAAATTCATATACCATATGTGTCCAATCAGCTATTATTTCAGAATCACATCTCCAACATTTAATTCTATTTGATTTATACATAATTGTAATTTTGTTAGTGACAAAGGCTCTGTATAAAAATTTCCAAGTGAACTTTTTCAAATATAATGAAGGTGTAGTTGTATCTGTACATTTTAATATTATTTTCTTGTATTCCTCAGAGAAGTCTTCATTACTAATTTTTGAGGAGTAGTTCATATAGAAATTGTCTAAATATGTGAACTCTAACTTAAGAACTTTATACATTTGTGACAAATATGATTTATTTTTTTGTTTTGCATTACTATTGATATTTATTAAGATTTCCAATAATTTGGGGAACAATTTCTTATCTAGGTTAAATATGTTATTAATCTCTGTATTCAAAAAGTCTCTAAACATTTGTACAATTAACCAATTCTCAAAATGTTGATTGCATTTGGACCTTAAATTTTCAACAGTATATATATATATATATATATATATATATATATATATATATATATATATATATATATATCAGTACCATTTAAGAATTGATACCAATAAATTAAGTTACATTGTTTTTTTAGTACTAGCATTTTGTTGAAGTTATGTGTTTCTAAGCTGTCATTTGTATATGTAATTGGAAATATACAATATTACATTTTAATAAAATGGTTAGAATATGTGAACTTTTGGAAAGAGGAAATGATGTTATTTAAATAGGGAGTCTGAGAAGAGGGTGCAATTCCATTTACACAAAAATATTTTAATAACCAGATAAAACTGTTAGGGACTATTGGTTTATGACTGGTTGTGATATATTTATTATTTACTAATAACATTTTTGATGTATTTGTTTTCCTTTTGAATCATAAGATGAATTTATCCACAATGCTATAACTTTTATAATTCTTGAAGTAGCATGCTATTGAATATCAGGGAATCCTATTCCAACATTATCCCGACTTTTCTGTGCCAATCAGAGGAAACTCTTGGTTTATACGGATGCTAAAAAAATGAAGTAGAATATTATTTACCTTCTTCATCAATTTCTTTGTGGAGATAGTACTAAATATTGTATGACAAACAATATTTAGGGAGAATTACCATCTTAATAAGCATTAACCGTTTTTCCATGGTAAAGTAGAATTTGCTCCAGTTTGTGACTAAACTTAAAATTTTATCAACAACCTGTTGAAAGTTTGTTTGTTTCATTTCTTTACTATTAGACATAATGGTTATACCAAGGTATTTCATTTGATTGCTATTCCAATTGAAGTTTTTTTGCATGGTTTTTAATTTTTTTATTAATAATGATCTTGTTTTATTACAATTAAATCTTAAGTTCGAGATTTCTTCAAACTGACTAATAGAACTAATTATATTTCTAATGAAGTGTCTATATTTCCTATTGTTAGTAAAATATCATCAGTAAAGAGTTGAATATTTAGTTCAAAATCTTCTATTTTGATACTATTAATGTTCTTATTGGATCTAATACTATTAGCAAAGGGTTCTATAGCTAATGCAAAAAGTAAAAGTGATAATGGACAGCCTTTTTTGTGACTTTTTGTAATTTAAAGTAAATAGAAAGAAAAAAACTATTTTAACATAATCACAAGAGTTATTGTATAACTTAGAAATTAATGCAATTAGCTCAGGTGAGAAATTATTAACTGTTTTAAACAGGTATGACTAATTAACAAAAAAAGCCTTATCTCAGTTGAAACTAAAGATAGAAAGTTCTTTTTTTAGTTTTGTTTGTATAGTCTATTAATGTATGTATTCTTATTATATTATCCTGTACTTGTCTATTTAAAATAAAATCAGTTTGATCATTGATAATTACTTTAGGTATAACTAGATTAATTGTGTTTGCTAATAGGGACATGAAGTAGAATCCTTATCTTGTTTTAAAAGAGGTGATATAATGGAATATTTCAATGATGGGGTGACTTTAACAGTTGCTTTTATTTCTCTATAGACCTTATCTAATATTTTAACTGCATCATCTGGTAGCATTTTGTATAGTTCTGATATAAGGCCATCAAAGTCCGGTGACTTATTATTTTTTTAACTTTTTATATAATCTTTTAATTCTGTTAAAGGAGTGGTCTACCAAATTTGTATTTGTTCACTTATTTTATTATTTATATTTTCCTTAGAAAAGTTACAACTATATCATCATTATCTAGGTTATTTGTATTATTATTTATATTTTCATAAAATATTTTAAAGCCCTCAAGAATACCTTTAATATCTGTTCTTCTTTCTTTTTTTGTATTCATATGTGTTATAATTTTTTTGATATGATTTAGTTTATTCATTTTCTTTGATCGAAGAGCAAGTTTATGCAAGCTTAAAGAGTTTGCTAAAATGCCTGAAGTTTAGGTTTTTTCCAGGTTTATTGAAACTTTATAATTTAGGCGGTAGTCTAACACCGAAAGTGTGATAAGAGACCTTGGGACACAGGTGGACAGTAGTCTGTCCTTTGATAATCACATCGCCACAGTAGTCAGGAAATCCTTCTATGAGGCACACTTCAAAACAAAAGGTTTCTCATTCAGGAAAAAAGAGGTCATTGTACCCCTCTACTCGTCACTCATTAGACCCATTATAGAGTACAACGCCTCTTTTGGTATGTACCTCACAAGACATCTACAGCAACTGGAAAGGCCACAGAAATACCTCACAAAGAGGATTACTGGCCTCAAACAGATGCCCTATGCAGACCATCTCAAAAAACTACAGCTTTACTCAGTCACATATCACCTACTCAGAGGCAATCTCTGCCTAATATACAAAGCTATGTCAAACCCAGAGCTGTTGGACATGCTCTACTTAAAGAAATCCCAATTCCTCCAAGCTACATGCTCTAGGGACCTAAAACTTGTCACCACAATAAACAGAGCATGCTAGAGGGATAGATTCCTGTCCCAGAGACTTCCCATACTCTGGAACAAACTACCTAACTATATCAGAAACAAAGTAAACGTTGAATTCAACTGCTGCGCTATCTTCCCTGTAACAACGTTGCACACAGAGGAAATGCAGTGCAGTCTCCAATATACTAGATTTTATTACTGTTACAACTTCATAATACAAATAAATATAGATAAATAAAAATTTCCAGACGTTTAAAAGAAAATTAAAGCACAAATGAGTTAAGCGCTTTCACCTACTCAATGTAGGCTTCTTCAGAACTGTGCTCTTTCGTTACTGTTGCATTTAAATAACTTTTTTGGTGCCATTTTCTATATAAAACCCTTAAAGTTATACTGTTCTATTTAATAATTTGTGCAAATAACAATGAAAATAAAAATAATAACTGAAACTTCATTAAATTGCCTAAATCTTCATTATAAAATGTACTCCATTAATACTATTAAAATAATATATAAAAATATGTAAATATACAAAATATACTAAAAATGTTTAGTAATAGTCTAAAAACATTCTCTAAAGAAATATATATATGATCCCATGTTAAATTACTGCATCAGCGCTAACCCATCACCTTATGGGTATATCTAACAATACTATTTCTTACTTTTTCTATGTAATATGACTTCTACACATTTTCCTAACTATAACATCTCCACTGATATTAATGTTACACTTCAATCAGTTTCTTGATGCCCTTTTAATAAGTATAGGTTTTAAAGATATATTATCATTCAACCCTGGTGTGGTTGATGCATCCGTATATAGTTGCCACCACACCTCTTTATAACTTAATATATCCTTTCTGTTACCTCCCCTAGGGTTATGTTTAATTTGTTCCAATATTACAAATTTGAATTTGTGTTCTTCCCCAAACTTCTCAATGTGTCTGTATAAGGCATTGTTGCTGTCTTTCTTCCTTATACTGTACAAGTGGTCATAATTTTTTTGAAGGCTCTCTCAGTTTTTCCTATGTAATATCCAGTACATATTCCACATTTAGCCATGTAATCACAAAACTGGTATTACAATTCCCCAATTTAAACTTGATTTTAGTTTTATTAATATTTTCCAGTGATATCTCACAATCCTCCATAATGACCCCACACTGATTACAATTGCCACATTTAGTAGTTGTTCTTACAGAAGTATCACTAATTCTGCTCTGATTCCCTGTTGTTCCTTTCTCCAATAACCTCTTTAGATTATATCCCATTTTATATACAAATTGTGGTTTTTCTCCTACATATTTAGCCAAATTCTCATCCACCATAAATATCTTCCAATATGTTTCCATGATCTTCTTAATTTGATGTACATAAGGAGTATATTCCAAAACACATGCACGTTGGTATCTGTCTATATTCTTGGATGAATTTGTCTCTGTATGTAATCCACTAATTTGTTTTGAACTTCCTAATAGTGGCACATATTTTTTACCCCATTGTTGGATGACATATTGTTTAACATCCCTCATCATCTTTTTGTCATATTTCCTTTCCTCAAATAATTCTGTTACATAATCCATTTCCTTTATCATTTCCTCTTGTCTTGAAGTCATCCAGGCTACCCTTATGCACTGTCCTTTATATATGTTATATAATAATTTTTTTAGGGTGATTGCTTGTGTATTGCAGATAATCATTGGAAAAAGTATTTTTCCGAAATATACCTGACTTAAATCCTCTATTGTCATGTGATATAAATTTGTCTAAATAAGCTATACCATTTTTACTTACTGAGTGTGTAAACCTTAAGAATTCACTGCTTGAATTTATAAAAGTAATAAATGTATTCAATTCATCCATACCACCTTTCCACAAGATGTATATATCATCTAAAAATCTGGTGTAATGTATCACATGTTTAAACAAGGTGTTAGGGAATAACATAGCCTCTTCCCAATCTAACATAACTAAATTTGCAAATATTGGTGCACTAGCCGAGCCCATTGCTACACCCCTACTTTGTCGATAATATTCACCTTCATAATATATATAATTATGTTCCAGAACTAATGACATACAATCCATTATCAAACATGTCTTGTCCCAATCAATGTTTGTGTATTTCCTTATACTGTTACAAAACATTTCTAATCCCAGATATTTGGGAATACAAGAAAATAAATCTATAACGTCAATAGTAATGAAAGAGCACAGTTCTGAAGAAGCCTACATTGAGTAGGTGAAAGTGCTTAACTCATTTGTGCTTTCATTTTCTTTTAAACATCTGGACATTTTCATTTATCAATATTTATTTGTATTATAAAGTTGTAACAGTAATAAAATCTAGTATATTGGAGACTGCACTGTGTTTCCTCTGTGTGCAACGTTGTTACAGGGAAGATACCTAACTATATCAGACAAAGCTCCTCATTAGCACTCTTCAAGAAAAATGTTGATGATTGGATGGCAGATGGAAAATTCACCCCGGGGATCCTTCTGTGGCTCTGTTCGACAGAGGCACAGGAAAATTATTTTTTTGGGTGGTGAAATCCAGGGTACCATTTGGCTAGGCTTATATAGGCCCTAGGGCTAATAGCCTAGTACCTACCTATGAACCTATGAATCAAATTTTGTATTTCAGTTTTTAAGTTCAGAATGGCCGATGGTGTCATTTGATTTTAGATTTAACTTTAGTGTGTCTTTTTTCACCTGTAGAGTATTCAATTCTCTGTCCCATTCTCTTGTTTTACTAATATACCAGGTTGTAAAAACAGAATCCAGCAGTCAGTTCCAACACAAGGGCTCCAAAATTCCATGTTTATTTTGAAACCTATTGTAAAACTTGCCAAAAAACAAACCAACTATTCAACATAACACTAAATGGTTGAGGGTTTTTGTCTTAATGAATTGACATAATCAAGGGTTCTGATTATGTCAATTCATTAAGACAAAAGTGCTAAACTGTTCAGTGGTATGTTGAATAGTTTGTTTTTTGGCAAGTTTTACAACAATTTTCAAAATAAACATGGAATTTTGGAACCCTTGTGTTGGAATTGACTGCTAGATTCTGTTTTTTTTTTTTATTGGAGTTAATGTGTTTTCAGTGCTCAGGCTTTTTTTGGATGTTTATTTCTTGGAACTATTTGATCTCTTTAACATACTAATTCTTGCATTCTTTGATTTTAATAATGTATACTGGTAATCTCCTGTGACATATTAAATTGTCAGTTTTTAAAATAATATTAAAGATTATACCATTATAATCGACATGAAACTATTGAAACTTCTCTGATATGTGATAACAGATTGTATGAGACAAAAATTCAATCAATATTTTTGTGTTCCATATCTATATGAATAATGGGTAATTCAAGTGAATTTGTTTTCCTTAGCTCATATATATCCTTTAAATTCATTAGATTTACAAAATGTGTTAATTGTTTGGCTGAAGATGTGATTCTCAGTTTCTATCTGCAGTGGAATATTTGTCTGACAAAATACAATTAAAATCACCAGCCATTGGGACTTCACATTCATGTAATAGGCTATAGTGTCTAAATATTTTTTTTACATCTTTAGCTCCAACTCCTGGAATCCAATAACAGTTCACCAATGTATATATTTTTCTGTTTCATGCAATAATAACAATGCTTAACATACCATTTTTATCAACATAGGTATCTTTTACTTTAGACATTGCTGTTGAGTTCTGGTGAGTTCTTCCATAAAATGAGGGTTCCTCTTCTTTTACCTCAAAAGCCAGAAGCTGCTAAAACCAAATAATTATTTCATGAAAGTTTATTTACATCTTTAGTAAGTAAATGTTTTTCCTGTAGAAATACTACTTGATCTTTATGTAATTGCAAGATGCCCCTCTTTACTGGATTATTCAATAAATTAATATTAATAGATATGCTTTTAAAATCAGATATTTATATAAGTGAGGAAAAGAAACACAGGTATAATGAAATCACATTTATGTATGGAACTTATATGCATTATATATAACAATATGAAATCTTCAGCTAGGGACAAAATTTTTGAAACAAATAAAAAATTACCTAATGATATAACCCTAAAACATTTTACCATGGAAGAACATATTGCTGGTTTGTTAAAAAAGGTGAACAAACTACCTCTCAAACTCTCCATTAAACTAACAATGCTTAGCTCATGCATCTGATTCATATTAATGTGTCTCATATTTTTAGTATGCATCATCTTAAAAAAGCCCATGAGTGAGTTATTATGAATAAGAAAGGTTAAACAGATGTTCAGAATCTTTATTATAAGTTGACTAAACTGAATGTCTCTACAATCATCTTTCCCTGTACCTCAGATTATCTCCCTGTTCAGTTGTTATTTTCATATGCATTCTCTTCCACATTGTTTATACTATGAATGTCTCTTCAGAATAACTTGCGTTACTTTGATTTTGCAATTATTGTATAAACAATCAGTTAATTCTTTGTATAAATATCTTATTGTTATGTACATAGTCATATTCATTTGTACCTGTTGGGGATTTTCTCAAGACCTCCATTGAAAAAGGGCATTTTGCCCATTCAGACTATCCTGGTCAACAAGCAAACATAAATAAATAAATAAATCAATAAATAAATACAATATTTATTAATTTATAGGTCAGATGATTTTATATTTTTTGTATTTTATTTACTATGTCTAAAGTTGTTCATAAGATCATAAGTTCATAAATTGGTACCAGGTTAGCTGCCCTTATGGGCCATTCCAAGCCCAGCCAATTACCCCATGTAAAAATCCAGCTCTAAACCTTTTGTTATAAGGTGAACACCTTAACCAGTATGCCAATCTCCCACCCTTGTAGACATATTTATATTCTTTAGCTATACGCATATTTACTTATTCTGATCTCTTTCTATTTCTGTTTGTATACTGTGTCTTGTACTATTACTGTATTCCTAAGTTTTATATTTTAGCTGTAATCCCAGTGTAGAATATCATATAATAGAACATTTATATTTAGTCTTATAGTTGTCATACTCTTTAATCTAGTACCACTGTAAGAATCAAACCTATTTTCCTTGAATGTTATGTCTAATAGTATCTGAACAAAATTAAGAAAAATCTTCCCTTTTAGGATTCAAACTTTCCATAATAAATTGTTCGGAGATATTACATTTTGTTATCATTAAAAAGAGACAATAACAGAGAAATACAATCCTATTTTTTTATTAGAAGTGTCTTTCTATAGGCTAGAATATAAATTATCCTTTTGGTATACTGCAAGCATTCAGAACTATTTAATAACTGACAGTGGTTTAGAATGCAATTCACTGTCTATTGCTTGCTATCTAACTTGCATTCATTGACATCTAAGCATATGATTCAAAATGTTATAATTATTTACTTTCAGACATGAAGAAGTAACCTGGACAGTTCCTAGAATTTTCAGAACTCCCGCAGCATCACAAAAGTGTTCTTGGCTCTAATTAAGGTGCTTCAAGCTGGTCCTTATGACAAGGGCTTGCAAATGAACAATTTATCAGCTACAATTCACACAAAAACATTCATGATTTGTATATCAATGACAAACACATGATAATATTAGACATATTTAACCCTTCTAGATTGTCTGAATATGAAAAATAAAGGAGCTCTTTTAATTAGTCCTGATATTGAAAAAGCCTTGGATTCTCTAAATTGGGAATACTTGTTTAAAATTCTAGAATTATTTGAGTTCCCCATAAATTTTACTTCACTTTTAAAGAACTTCTATAAAAATTATTTAGCATATGTAAAAAATGGTCCTTTTGTTTCTGAACATATTTATGTAACTAAAGGCACTAAACAAAGTTGTCCTCTTTCTACAATCTTATTTGTCTAGCAATTGAAGTTCTTGCCAATCTAATTCAACAAAATCAAAACATTAGATGCACAGAAATAGCTAAGACCTGTACCTCTAAAATCATGTTATTTGCTGGTGATATTCTATTAACTCTCTAATTCAGAAACAGCTGTTTTTAAACTTCAGTCCAGAATAGAAACTATTCATTCTATTCTGGGACTTTATTTTAATCAATTTAAATCTAAATGTATAATAATAAACGAAAAGAAGAAACCATTTACTTTTATAAATCATGCCATTGGCACACAAGTCAACTCAGAAATGTTAACTATGACAATATCATAGATCTAACCAAAAATATGATTTATAAATGAAATAAACTTACCATTTCTGTTGAGGATAGACTTCAGTTAATAAATATGATTCTTTTTCTCAAATATTATATATAATCCAAGCTCTATCCATTTTTTCCAAATAAACAACACATTAGGGAAATAATCTCTTTTTAAACTTTCTCTGTTTCCCTCACAAACCTAGAATAGCTCTCTCACACTACATAAGACCTTGGAATTTGGGGGGGATTAACTTTCCAGATATAGATACTTACATAAAAGCTTCAATATTTAAAATTATACTAAATTGGATTGACCCTAACTATAATGCAAACTTTAAAACTTTACACTTAAATATTCTTGATAATAACAATATTTTACTTAAGTACATCCCAACTAATTCAAATACTTTTTTGCAAAGTCTCTTTGTAATTTAATTCAAAATAAATGTTTTATTCTAGAGATTCAGAATACTTAAATTTCCTATACTAAAAACTTTTAAAATCATGATTTTTCTAATGTTCAGATGAAAGAATGGTTTGAATATTTAGTCCCTTTCTGTATTAAATAAAATTTCTGCAATAATATTATTTATTTATTATTTATTATTTTATTTTATTTTTATTTTACATTTGTTGACCAGGCTAGTCTAACTGGATATATGTTCATTTTCAGTAGAGGCTCGGGGAGATAAGCTCAGGGGAAACAAACAAAATCACATATACAAAAATTAATGTATACAATGAACATTGCAGGTGCAGTACAGAGAATAATCAAAGAGGTCATTCATTCATAACATAGTGCAAAATATACAGATATAATTAGTACAATACAGAATGTAGTTGCAATACATCATAAAGAAAACGATGGCAGCTGAATTATACAATATATTAGTAAAAGTAGTCTCCTTAATGAGATTCTGAAGATGTATGTAATAGTATAGAAGGACAAGGTAAGTTGTTATTAAGAAAAATAACTTGATTACTGAGAAGAGAAGGGTAGGTTGAACCAAATAAGAAGAGCTAGTTGATCAGTCAGGTTTAGTACAGGGGCACAACCAATATGTTCTGAGGAAAAGTTCCAATTTGGTTTTAAAGAGTGATATAGAAGGAAGAGAGGAAAGTTTGTTAGGAAGAAGGTTCCAGGATTTCCCAACAGTATTAGAGAAAAGAGAGTCCCCAGCCCTGTTGTTTGATTTACAAATATTTACAAAAAGTTTATGTGATGATCGTAAGGTCTTTAGATTGTTGTAGGGGGTAATGAGGGTAGATAGTATAGGGGTATTGGTAGGTTGGTAAAGAGTTTTATGGGCAATGGTCAGTTGGTGGAATTTAAGATGATTTTGTAATTCAAGCCATCCTAGCTGCTTTAGATTAAAACAATGATGGATTCTGAAAGGGTTACCTGTAGCAAATCTGGCTATGTTATTGTAGGAGTTTTCCATTTTATTAAGGTTGTTTTTAGACAGATTAGTATATATGGGTGAGGCATAGAGAAGAGTAGAAATTAGATGAGTGTGAGCATAGTTATTCTAGCTGCAGGTGAGAGGAAGGGTTTGATCCTGTAGAGAGATCCTAGTTTTCTATTAACAGATTATAGAGTATTGTTAATATGGGTGTTGAAGTTAAGGTTATCTATGGTGATACCTAGTAGTTTGGTAGTTGGATCTGGGGATATGAGAGTACCATTATTGGATGTTACTGTGAAGTCTATTGGGGGGACTTACAAGTAGAAGTAAAAAGGAGGAGTTTAGTTTTTTGGGGGTTCAGAAGGAGATAGCGCTGTGTAAACCATTGCTCAACTGTGTTAAACACATTTTGGGTAATGGAGTGAAGTTCAGATACAGATATGGCTGAGCATATAAGTGTGGAATCATCTGCATATTGTATGCATGTAGCTTGGGGGATTGCTAGGTGAAGGTTGTTGATAAATATAGAAAACAGGATAGGTCCTAATATGGACCCTTGAGGAACACCAATGTTAACGGGCAGATGGGTAGATAGAATGTTATGCCAAAGTACAGCCTGTTGTCTGTTATCTAAGTAGGACTGGAACCATTTTATAGCTAGTGCATCTAGTGACAGGGATTTGAGGATATTTATAAGTATCTGGTGATTTACCATATCAAATGCCTTAGACAGATCTATAAACAGTGCAGAGGAAAGCATATTGAGGTTAGTTTTTTTGTTAATACAGTCAGTAAAGGAAAGAAGGGCAGTAGTAGTACTGTGGGAAGGTCTGAAACCATGTTGAGAGTTTGAAAGTAAGTTATTTTGGATTAGGTGGTCTAGCAATTGTCTGTGGATGCATTTTTCCATGATCTTTGCTAAGGGAGAAAGTAGGGCTATGGGACGGTAATTGGAGAGTTCAGTAGAGTTCCCACCTGTGTGAAGGGGGATAATATGGGATATTTTCCAGATTTTAGGGATGTGTCCTTCACTGATGGTTCTATTGATGAGAATGGAAAAGGGATAGGTGATGGATTTGGCTGCCTTTTGTAGATATTCAGTGGGTAGTTGATCTGCTAATAATCATACATTGCAACTTTGGGAGACCAAGGGTTTTTTTTGCTGGTATCATTGTATTAAAGATTTAAAACTTAAAGATACTCAACAACATATTATGGAGTTTAATTTAAACTCTCAAGCTTGGTTGTATTACTTAATTTGAAAATTCATACAAATGAACTATGTATATTCATCTCAAATTCACATTTTAAAGAAGAATCTAAACTTTTTTATTTGATATTTGAAACTGCATATAATAATACTAAAATTAATAATTTAATTTCAAACATTTATAAAATATTTATTGATTATAAAGCAAAATTTAAATTTAAATTCTGGAATCATATTACTCCAGGTCATTCATCTCAACTTACTTCACATAATAAATCTCAACTGATATCAGTTAGACATACTTGGTCTCAATGCTGACATATTTTTGTTGCAGCTTGTATTATATTTAATATTACATTACACAGCTATGCCAAGATATCAGAAAGTGTGCCACCTAACATAAGTTTCATCATAATAATGATTAACTTTTAATAAAATGAATTATTTAACCTTTAAATGAAAATAAGTGGCTTTAATTTCATATACAACTAAAATAATCAAACTCTAATATTTTGGAAAGGGAACTAGTAACCATTTGAAGTAGGGAGGGAAATAAATAAATGATTTACCTTTTTAAAAGTAATATTCAGCACCTGTTCATGAGCATTTATGTACTTCTTTAAATTAATAAGAATTCATAGCCATGAAATACATAGATTTTCATTTGTCCTTCAGCTTTTTTACTGTTTTTGTCTTTTATTAACCAACCATCTCTTGTTGAATTTCTCTTCAAAGAAGTTGATAGATTCCAGTTTCTGTACAAAGTCCATTGCATCTTCCAAGGTGTTAAACTTCTTCTTTCCTTCTGGAAGGTAATTTCTTATTTTTGCTGGAAATAAGATTTGTGCTTTAATATTGGTTTAATTTAAGATTTTAACAAATGGCACACATGCTTTTCTCTTTTAAATCACTAATGTTGAATAGTAATTGTCAAATCTTATTGTATTTTCTTTACTTTTATCTGGATAATTAGTCCATGCAGCTTTTAAGAATAAATCCTTATTGTGTCTTGAGAAAAATCTTATGATCACTGACCTTGGTGAAGGACTTTTTTTTAAGATGAGTTGGAAAGTGATCTATGTGCCCTTTCAATGCCAAAGGAAAAAGCTTCAGGCAGGTTCAAAGATTTAAGCAGCCGGGTATTAAGGAATTGAATCATACTGTCTCCCTCTTCTTTTTCAGAAATCCCATAATTCCTGATGTTATTCCTTCTAGATCTATTCCCTAAGATTTCTAATTTTCCCAAAATGTTTTGTTTCAGAAGAAATTCAGTGTTATCCTCATTTTCAAGTAATCTTCCATCAAGATCAGGCATTGCCTCTTCTATACTTGAGATTTGTGATGAATGTTAAGAGATTCACTCAGCACTTCAACTTGTTTTTTACATTCCTCTTTAAAATTGTCCATTTTTACTTTATAATTTATCTGTCTTTACAGATAACTCATTGATGTTACTTAGTATAGCCTGTATGTCTTTTTTTTCATTGTACTGTCCTGTGCATTAAGGTTAGAGTGGCTCATTCTGAGACAATTAGTTCTTTCTAGTTTTCTTGATAGAAAAAAGCAATTAATTTGTTTCAGACTTGTTATTTTTGTAATATATCTTTCAGCAGATGTTCATCTATAAATCCATCAAGTTTTGAAATGTTCTATTTGAGTTTTTAGTAAAAATCCTGTCAGAGATGTTAAAATGAAGCAGAGCTAAAAAACTGCACTGTTAACTGCTCACCATCTTGGCCACGCCATGCTCCTCTACAGTTCAGATTTTAAACAGCATAGCTATGCACTCATTTGCCCTACTCCTCTTAAACATTACTCACTTAAAACTTGTACAAGACACTTGGCTGCATTATTTATTTTAGCTGACAAGAAAGATGATAAGACACTATGCTGGTATCAATGCTCACAATGCAACACATTTTTTATCTGTCCTGCTAAAGCATTATTCTTTACATATTTTGTAAGTCTTTTTTTTATTTCTGCAGTAGGTGACTATAACAATCTGCAGTAAATAATACTTGGAAAAAATAAAGCTAATCCTACTAGAATTCCTAATGCTGGGCTTCTCTGTCCATTTATTTCTGTTGGCAGTGCTATGCCAAAGTTGTAGCATAAACCTGCCAACATATGTAGGTTATGCAGCAGCTAGGAATTCTGTCTTGCAGCAAATGTTTTTGCAGCACACAATAACTTACCAGTTATATTTCTAACTTCAATGTAAGCTGTGTCAGCAACCTGTAAAGTGGCACTACTTTTTTTTTACGTATGACCAATCATGTTGCTTGAAGGAAGAGGGACACAAGTGGAATCCAGCACTAAAGTTGTCTTAACAGTATCTCCAGCTGCTATTTATTTTCAACAGTAGTGATAAGCATACCTCTCAACCTCTCAGCTTTCAAAATCATAGCTGAGAGTCTAAAATCATACAATCAAGATCTGCTTATGCACAAATTCAAGCCTGTGAGAGTAGGGATATAAAGTATCATTTTGCCCTGCTGGGAGACTTGTAAAATGAAAAGTTATGGTATGAATGTAAAATTTTAGGTTTATAAAAAATATATACTTTTAAATAGTGTTGCCAATTCAAATGTGGCATAACCTAATATATTAAATTCTACCGTAAAGATTTGCTGCTTCCATTGCAAGTTAGTCCCCTTGAATTTTTGTCTTCCCGTGTGTGTGTGTGTGTGTGTGTGTGTGTGTGTGTGTGTGTTTGTGTATTAATATATGTAACCCATATCTCTTCTGCTATTTTACATTACTCCTTCTATACTTTCATTCCTTCCCTTATTCTCTCAGTGTGCTTCCTTCTTAATTTTGCCTTTCTCTTCTTGCACTGCTGTGCCCTCCAAAATTCCTCTGAAAAATCTGCTGAAATGAACTTCTTTCCAATTTCCATTTATTAGTTTGTATCATACCTTTCAGCTTCTTTTGCAAGGAACTCTGGGCAAAGCCAAAAATAATAGCAGCTATTTATAAACATAACTTATTAAATTAGGAACAGTTTAATTAAAACAAGTTTTGCATAAACAAGCATTTTATAAACACTAAGTATGAAACTCTCATATCTGTGATTACTGACTATAATCCTCAATGATTTACCAGCAAATCAATAGTTAAAAGAGGAACAGAGGAAAACATGATGCAAAATTTAGATTCTTTCTGTGCATACAAATTCAATCAACACTGAAATATGCTCTTTTACACCACATTCAAAATACTACATTTACTCCTAAAGCACACTAACACCCTGTGTGAGAGATGCAAATACACTGCGGAACTGGAGTCAATTCTCTCACGTAAAACAAATTAGACATCAAACAGGTTGCCAGCACACATGCATCACTTCTCACGCAAACCTCACCTCTCACACAAAATAAGGTCAGGACATATAAACCCACATATGCATAAGTACTCACTAAAAGCCTACCAGAAGAACAGAGATCTCCCAAATGCACACCACTCATACTCACCACTCAGCATAAAGAAATCACTATACATATCAACACATACATCCATGTCTCAACAAATAAGCCCCTAAGACAAAATACATCAAATGTCTTGGTCATAGGTGACTCCATAGTGAGACACACAGATGTCCCTTTCACTAGGCTGGACAAGGAAAAGATCATGGTCAGCTGTCTATCAAGTGCTGGGATTCAACAAATCATGCATGCACTCAAGTCACTCAACAACAAGTACCCTTATGACTCTGTCATAGTCCATGTTGGAGTAAATGACTTGAGATGTACTTGTCTGGACTATATGAAGAGAGACATGACAGAACTCTCTGATTATGTGTCCCAGACAGGTATGTCCCTAGCTCTAAGCAGTATCCTACCCTCATCCAGGATGATGCCATAATATAAACAAAAACTGATTGACTTCAGCAATTGGCTCAGCTTCTAGTGTCAGTTCAGGGGGATCCAGTATATGTCAGCCTGGGAGGATATGGTAGACAGGCCTCACTTCTTTGCTAGAGAAGGTCTGCACCTGTCCACTCTAGGCTTTTGGATACTGGCAAAGGCCCTTGCCTCCCCATAGTGCCTTTTTTAGGCAATGTCAAAACAACAAATATTTCAACATAACAAAATCTAATTGAGACAAACTCATGATCATGCTGCTTAATGCTAGGAGTTTAAACACAAAACTGTACTCCCTGGAAACACTCCCCACCTTGGAGGATGCTAATGTCTGTGCAGTTATCGAGGCATAGTTTACAGCCACTGAGAACACCTTGGCTGTGCAAGACTACAATGCCTTTCACACATTCAGACCTCAAAATAAGCATGAAGGAACCAAAGGTGGAGATGTATCCATCTTCATTAAAACTAAATACACTTCAAGACTGGTCAAACAGCACAACACTCTCAAACTACTACATGTCCAATTAACTACCGGGAAAGTACCATACCATATCATTGCCAGCTATAGATCCCCCACCATGAACCAGGATAAGCACACCACCTACCTCAATTTAATGGAATCTCTTGCTATACAGCCCAACAACTTAGTCATGGGAGATTCTGACTACCCTTAAGTAGACTGGGGGACATACATAAGCAAAAACACACTTGCCTAGAGGTTCTGGACTTTGTCAACTCAAATGCTCTGGAACAGATAGTCTGCACCCCCACTAGGGGTTCTAATGTTCTGGACATAGTACTCACCAACATGGGGGGGGGTCAATGTTCTTCCCCATATGTGATGCCCCTCCTGGTAAGGTCAGACCATAAATCAGTCTTGTTTGTAGTAACTGACACCCTCACAGTAACAAAAAATATAAAAATCTTCACCAAAGCTAACTACAGTGTACTGATGGTATAAAAAGCTTCATATCATCCACAATCACAGACATCAGTGATCACTATGCAGAAATGTAGAAAATGCCCTGCACAAACACTTAAATGAGTGCATAAAATCTGTTGTACCTTACCGGATGAAAACCAGGTCTTCCTTAAAAAAAAAGCCACTTTGGTGGACTTCAAGTATAAACATATTATATAACAAGAAGAAAAAACTGTTGTCTGAAAGCAAGAGCCATATCACTCTGCAGGAAAATAAGAACTCTTGTAAGGTTTTCTAAAGCAAATTACAAAACTAAAATCACATCCCTAGTCAAGGATAATTGTAAGGCATTCTTTAACTATGTCCAAAGTCTAAAAAGAAATATACAGCTATGTGCTGAACTGGTTGCAGATGGGATCACTCATACTATAAGATATTACCAACCTGCTAGCTGACAGATTCAGTGCAAACTTCACCCCTTATCACCACCTACCATATACCAAAGCATACCTGACACCAGTCCTCTGCCTAGTATCTCTAGAGAACAGGTCATCTCTGTGCTCACCAAGACTAAAAACACGGTCTCAATAGGACCAGATAATTTCCCAGGTTGTTTACTAAACAGTCTAAAACAAGACCTAGCAGATCCACTTGATGTTCACTTTAATCATAGCCTGAGAACTGGGTATGTTCCTGCAGAATGGAGAATAGCAACAGTAATCCCCCTGCACAAAAGGAGGGCCATCAACTGACCCAGGGAACAGCATACCCTTAAGTCTAACCAATCTCATCTGCAAGGCCATGGAAAAAATTATCATGAACCTTATCAACAAGGACATAGGTGGCTTTGTTAAGGGTAGATCATGCTTATTAAACCTGGTAGACTTCTTTGATTATATCACCAAAACCATAGATGAAGGTAAGACAGTGCACACAACCTGTCTCGACCTTGCTAAGACTTTCGACTCAATTCCCCACTCTGCCATCATTGAGAAACTCTCCCACATAGGGATTAACCCTTATGTTACTAGATGGGTAGCTAACTGGCTCACTGACAGAACACACTCTGTCAAAATTGGTGACTCCACCTCCACCAGTTGACCCGTCACCAGTGGAGTACCATAGGGGTCTGTGGTGGGCCCCTTACTGTTTTGCATCTATTTCTCAGAAGTCCAGGCCAAAGTAGATGGCCTTTGGCTCATCAAGTTTGCTGATGATTGTAAACTGGGAGCAATCATTGAGTCCCCCCAATGATGTCAACACATTACAAGAAGGGCTAACACAAACAAATGATTGGTGTCAAAGCCATGGTCTAAAACTAAATGCAAAAAAAATGCATTATTATTCCCTTTGGCAAAATGGAATTCCCTACAAATTACAATATTGACAGCATCCCCCTGAGTTCCAACCCAGTAGTGTGAGACTTGGGAACACAGGTTGATAGCATTTGAACTTTGACCACTAAGTTTCCACAGTGGTAAGGAAAGCCTTCTATGTAGCACACCTTATAAGCAAGGGCATAGTATCAAGTTCGAGGGATGTTATAACTCCACTGTACTCAGCCACTCAACCCTCATCAGAATGCTAATAGAGTATAAATTACCCTTTTGCATGTACCTCACCAGACACCTGCAGCAGCTGGAGAGACCTCAGAGGTTTCTTACTAAAATACAGGGACTTCAAACCATAGCCTACATGGACAGGCTGAAAGCCCTACACTTTACGCTGTGTCTTATAGGCTGTTGAGAGGTGACTTGTGCCTGGCCTATAGGGCAATCTCCAACCCTGCCCTAATGTAAATGCTGCACATCTGCAAGTTAAATGGCCCAAGAGTCACTCGTTCTAGGGATCTCAACCTAGCTTGTGACATTAACAGATCATGCTGGAGAGACAGATATGTCTCCCAGAGACTGCTGCTTCTTTGGAATAGACTCCCTATTCACATAAAACAGAGCTCCTCACTGTCCCTATTCAAATGCAGCCTAGATAACTGGATGGGAAACTGCAAATTCTCCCCTGGTGTGGTACCCATATCACTCATAGACATGGGTAGCCGGTGTTGATCCCAGACCCACTCTGTTCAAAAATTAATTCTGTGAACTACCCAAAAAAGAACAAGTGAGGATACTTGGGATTAACATGGCTAGGCTTCTTAATGCTCTAGGGCTGCTAGCCTAGTACCTTCCTATGAACCTATCTTATGAACCTATAATTTTACAGCAAGAAGAATATCTGGACAGTCAGGAGCAGCTATGGGTTACAGATCTGATTCTGACTTGACCTCCTACAACCTCACCACAGACCTTTTCAGCCTACTGACTGACTTGCACTCCACTTTCTGTCTCACTCATTCAGTTGCCGATAATAGTAAATGAATGGTGCATGCAGTCCAAGTTCATTCTTTCTTGGCACTGAAAGACTTGCCTGTTGACAACAAAGGGGGCTTCTTCAAGTAAGACACTGTATATACATTACATGACATTTTTAAAATCATTTATCACTGAACTACCCAGTCGCATCTGCAGCTGTGTAAGTTCACATCAGCACAGAGGAACAGATGCAATTTCAGACAGATGCAATTTCAGACTCTTATATCAGAGCTCTCTCTGACTGCGGTGGTGGTGCTACGGTAGCGTTGTCGCCTCACAGTTAGATGTTGCCCGTTCAGTTCTCAGTTAGAGTGTCTTCTGTGTGGCGACATGCGTGAATGGGTGTTCCTTCATTGAAGGTTGTGCGTTAGGCCCGGCAAGCCATTATGTAAAACTCTACTGCCAATCATTAGCAGACCGGAGTTCCGCTGTGGCGACCCCTAACCGGGAAAAGCCGAAAGACACAAACATATCAGAGCTCTCTGCCAGATGCAGAGCAGTTGAGAGATGTGGTGGTGAGACAGCTGAGTAATAAGGAAAAAAAAGGGAAAAGGCACTTCCATTGACCAATTTCTTTTCGTCTCTCTCTCTCTCTCTCTCTCTCTCTCTCTATTTCTCTCTCTTTTTTGACAACTGATACTATGGCAGGCTAAGGACTGTATTTTCATGTTAATTTTACAACCCACTAAACCCTTATCACCTCTATCCCCATATTCACTCAACATTCATTGGATAACCTACTGGCTGAGATTGCCAACCTCCCCATATCCCCATAGCTAGACAATACTCCTCTCAAGAATTAGAATGCTGTTAAAGACCTCGGTACATGGGTTGGTAACTCCCTGTCCTTTGATCAGAGCTACGGGTATCTCATCTTCATCCTAGTGCTGCTTCTCAATCTGGCAACCCTCAGCTCTATGTTAAACAGAAAAAGAAAAAGGTATGTTCTCCCTGATGTAGCACTCCTCACATCACTCCTTGAGAGTGCCTGATATTCTATGCCTGTCATCCCCAAATCTCTAAGAACAGGACAAAAGAGAAAAAAAAGAACTTCAGCTTTTCAGCTTTTAAAGACTGTAGAAAGCCAGCATGCCACTTGTTACATTTGTAACAAGCATCTTGCTACAATGTATACCACACATGAAGTGCTGAAACAAGCTTAACTCCTGACTGCACAGACAGTATAGCAATATCAGAATTTATTTCTGTACCGGCATGGAAATGAATGCCTGAATTGCAATAATGACCAAATGGCATTTGCCAGTGACATCCTCTATCACCTTGTGCCTGGGATGACTGCCTCCTTTGTCCCAGCCTAGGTTTGCTTCTGCAATCTGTCATTGTCCCATGATATTCAGCATTGATTAGGGCAATTATTGAATAAAATGCCCATACTGCTTAACTGTCCAGATTTTTGCCTCATATTTTTGGTCTGTTCCTCATAAAAGTTGTGGTTTCTGACAACTCATTGATGATTGAAGTTACTATATAATGGTATCCATTTGAGCTTCAGACTAACTTTATATTGTTTAGAAAATGCATGCTAATGCAAGTCCCATTATTCCTGCACCTTTCTAAGTTTATAAGTGCAATATTTAAAATGTGTCCTTGATTTTGGGCCTTTGTCCCATATTATGTCTGGCTTTGTCCAGATTTCTTGCACTTAGAAGTTGCGATGCACCTCACTAGACATATCCAACAACTAGAAAGATTCCACAAGTTCCTAACTAAGAAAGTTACTGGTTTAAAAACCCTAGGCTACCAGAAAAGAAGGGAAGCACTGTCCCTTTATTCAGTATCTTACAGAAGCCTGAGGGGAGATCTATGCCTTACCTTCCAAGACATTAGATAACACGAGGTTCTGTATTTTTTGTAACTCTACTAATCAAATAGTACCAAAAATAAGAGAACAAGAAATCTAAATCTTTACTTACAAATAAATAAAACAAAGTAGAGAGATGTTTATGTTACACAGTACATAACATAGTTCTCAACCAATCACAACAGAAACAGTGACAAATCCAGAAATAATCAAAGACAATCAGGGACACTTTTACATTTTTTTGTACTGTTAACTACAGACATTGACAGTCTATAACTTTAATTATTATCATTATTTAAGTCCACTGGACTGCCTTTCAGGACACATCATTGTGTCAGTCTAAACCAGCTTGGGTGGCTAGAACTACCTAGCCTAATACAGTATAACCAACTAATTTTAGCCTATAAAATCCTCTATAATCCGGTCAATGCTTCCACACTTAAAAATATTATCACCCCTTATAACAATCCTAGACCACTTCAATCCTCTAACAGACTACTAATTCAGACTAGCAAAATTAATATTTAATTATTAATAATAAATATTTAATTAATATTAATTTGCCAACTCAGTAGGTCGATCCTGGAACTCTTTCCCAGCTGATATTTCTTTACTTTCCACCCTCTGTCAATTTAAGACAAGACTCAAACAACATTTGACACTTAACTGGCTATGTCAATGTATCAAACCTGGCTAACTCTCCTCTAGAATGAGTAAAAACTGTTAAATCTGCCAACTTGTGTAACTTAATCCTGATTTACACAAGGGATTACCTCTAACCTGTGGAATTTGTATAACTTGCTTATGTATGTAATCACTGTTGTTGTGTCTTTCGGCTGTTAGGGGTCGCCACAGCGGAACTCCAGTCCGCTAATGATTGGCAGTAGATTTTTATGTACCGAGTTGCCAGCTCTGACGCACAATCTTCAACGAAGGTACGCCCATTCACGCATGTCTCCACACAGAAGACACTTTAGCTGAGAATCAAACGGCACAACGTCTTACTGTGAGGCGACAACGC
>NC_056733.1:377698206-377725706 GCF_019279795.1 Protopterus annectens
AAGTTAAACGCCAAAAATGCATAGTCATACCCTTCGGGAAAAACAAGGTTACCCCTAGCTACCATATAGGTGACAATCCACTGAGCACAGAAAAGTCATCAGGGATCTGGGGACCCAAGTTGACAGTAGTCTTCGCTTGACACTCATGTTGCTAAAGTAGTTAGGAAAACCTTCTATATCGCCCACATGATCATGAAGGGATTCACATCTAGATCAAGGGAGGTCATCGTCCCCCTGTACTCATCACTCATTAGACCTATGATTGAGTACAATGCCCGTTCGAATGTATCTGACCAGACACCTGATGCAGCTTGAAAGGCCCCAAAAGTTCCTCACCAAAAGGATAAAGGGTCTCAAAAATATGTCTTATGCTGCCCGACTGAAAGAACTCCAGCTTTATTCAGTCTCATACCGCTTGCTCAGAGGTGACCTGTGCCTGACATATAAGGCCATGTCAAACCCAGATTTGATGAATATGCTTCACCTCAAAAATCTAGATCCCTCAGAACCACAAGGGCGGAGACTTAAACCTTGACACGGTTATAAATAGAACGTGCTGGAGGGACAGATTCATCACCCAGAGACTCCCTATGCTGTGGAACAAAATCCCGGTACATGTGAGGCAGAGCACCTCGCTGGCCTTGTTCAAGAGAAATCTTGACCAATGGATGGGAGATCGCAGATATACCCCAGGGATTACTTCAGTGTCACTGCTTGACAGAGGCACAGAAAAATGATAGGCATAGTTTTTATTCAAACTAAAGGGGTGGCGAAAGCCACATAACTATGGGCTAGGCTTATAAATGCCCTTGGGCAGATAGCCTAGTATGAACCTATGAACCTATGAACCTATACAACTTCTGTGACAATGATTTAATATTTAGAGAACTTTTAGCCAGTTTATAGAGAAATTGAAGGTAAGTTAGTATAATACAAGAGAAATTTCAATATGAAGTGAGAGAAAAACAGGGTTATTCTATATTTAGAGTGTAAGGGGAGAGAAATCGAATGAAGTAAGGACATGAGTGAAGTAGGGAGAGTAAGAAGGTAACAGATATGAATGGATACAATTTCCCCAAGAAAACTGTAAATTATGACATTTACAGTTTGAGGGTATAAAATATTTTTGCCCTGATGCCAGATTACCTTTTTACAATTCTGTATTTCAATGTATGTTAATGATTATGCAAGTGAGATTTACTTTTTAGTTATTTAGCAGCCAGTCTGCTGTGTAGATTTGGTTTCCGTGTTTGAAACTGAAAGTGCAGATTCACTTCTTGAGTCAGCATTTCTATTTTTGCACTCAGTGATTCAATGACTGGGAAGAATGAATATCAGATGTGATGTTTCAGTTTGTATTTCAGTGCTCAGTGCTCACTCCACTACAAATGTGGGCAATTGTTGTGTCTTTCGGCTTTTTCCCGGTTAAGGAATCGCCACAGTGGAACCCCGGTCCGCTAATGATTGGCAGTAGATTTTTATGTGTCAAGTTGCCAGCTCTGACGCACAACCTTCAACGAAGGTACACCCATTCACGCATATCTCCACACAGAAGACGCTCTAGCTGAGAATCGAACGGGACAACGTCTTACTGTGTGGCGACAACACTACCGCAGCAACACCACCGCAGTCAAATTTGTATATATATATATATATATATATATATACATATATATATATATATATATATATAAATATATATATATATATATATATATATATATATATATATATATATATATATATATATTTAGATATACATATATATATATATATATATATAGAGAGAAACCTCCAAACCCAATGTCTATCGAAAAAACACAAACCCACAGCAAAAAATGAGAGCCGTGCAAGTGTATTCTTGTGCTGCTTGCCCCAATCCTTGAACACAATCAAAATTAAAGTTCATAAATAGAAATGTGTATCAAACACTTACTGGCATATACAGGACCAAGCTACTAACAGTCAGTCAGGGAATAGCCCAGTATACAAAGCAATATAGCACTTTGCCGTTGCACTAAATCCACATGGAGTTCTGTTGTTCAAGTTAACTGTGCACACACTCCATAAAACCAGCGATAAATCCAAAGTAGACTGATGACACCATTCGGTTCAAGTAGAAAAATGTTTAATAGTGAGCGCTTTCACGGCTGAGAGAAGCCGCTTCATCAGACAAACACAGAATCGCCATTAAGGCGCCAAATTTAAACAAATTACTTCAACTATTAAAAACTCCGCCCATTAACTCCCAGTAAATTTAAAGTAACAGAGCTTCATAACAACTATTCTTTAAGTGTCAAAGGGCTAGAACATTAAAAACAATAAAAATATTTAAAAACATGCATAGTAGCATCGAAAGCAATGACAGATCCGTAACAAACTGTGTGGATGCATATTTACAATGTCTCATATTGTTACGACACAAAACAGATCACATTTGCTACATGTGTATAGACAAAAATACTTATTTATAGCTGAGCTAAGATGCTGAATACCAAGTCTTAGCAAATATTACCTAGGCAAACATAACAGCGATTGAGTCCCCAGTAGGTATAGCTGGAGTAACTATCAGTACACATCACATATCCGCCAAGAGTAGTCTAACTTTCGCTACAGAGCAGATGTAATAGCAACGAACGAGCAACAAAGTGCCCATTACAAATGCAAACTAAACAAACAATGCCATTAGTGCAATAAGGAATCACTCCATAGCACGGACACTCCAAGGATGGCCTGTCTCTTAAAGTAAAGCTGGTGTATTGTGCAGTAGGCAAAAATGCAAAGAACACGGTAAGTTTAAAACCAACCCAATAATCAATAAACAGCAAGCCGCCAAACGGTCGCGGTAAAAAGAATTAAAAGTAGCCGAAGCAAACTTAGCAGCAACTCAAGCCCCGATAGGTATAGGAACAGTAACTGTAACGCTAACAGCACTCATCAGGGTAAACATATCTCACACAACAGGAAGGGGGTCAAGGCAACGAACGAAAAGGCACAAAGCCGATTCCATATGCAGACAATGCAAACAGTAACGTTAGTGCATAGAGCAATACCTCCAAAACTCAGACATGCCAAAATGATGTATCTCTAAGGCTGGTATATTATGTAACAAGCAAAAAATATGAGCAAAGAGGGGAGTCAAAAGGCCAGATAGATCAGTAGACAGCAGATCAAAAAGCAGTCGCGGTGCTACTCAAAAAGGCCAGGTAGCAAAGGTGTAAAATGGACCTGTGTGTCAAGCAAATAAATAAAAAAGTGGCTCCAAGGCCAGGAAGCAAATGTGGGCACCTCCTGCATGGCTCAAATAGAATGATGAATAACGATGTTCCTTAAACCAGAAAGGTGTGACACACAGGCGTAATGAGAGGCTAAAAGGTAACAAAGGGAAATATACTAAAGAAAGCAAAAAAGCCATGGAAACCCCCCATGGAAACAGGCATAGTGAAGGAAGGTGGAGGGATGTGCAAGCTAAAGGATGACAAAGAGAAGAATGAAATGACCAAGTGCAGAAAAAAGAGGGGGGGGGGAGGAGGGCAGGATATGTAGGGAAAGGTGCAGATCAGGCTAGAAAGGTAAGCATAACAGTGTAAACCCAAGCATATATACATGTCCAATGATTATCTCAAAGACCTTCCTTTTAAGTAAGGTTTTATGGATAGCACTTCATTCAAGCCTTTTTCTCTATGAGCAGCTAATCTGCACATCCATCTTAGTTCCGCTTGTTCCGTAAGATTAATTAAATCTCCTAGTCTGCAGCTAGGCTCTATTACTTGAAAGACTTGAAAGAGGAAGGTATGCATTGGACCTTCCCTGAGAGTGTGTTTTGCTAGTGCACTGTATTCATGTTTTCTAGCCAAACAGTACATGTGGTCACGTATTCTTTCTCTTAAGGTTCTTAAGCAGAACTAAGATGGATGTGCAGATTAGCTGCTCATAGAGAAAAAGGCTTGAATGAAGTGTTATCCATAAAACCTTACTTAAAAGGAAGGTCTTTGAGATAGTCATTGGACATGTATATATGCTTGGGTTTACACTGTTATGCTTACCTTTCTAGCCTGATCTGCACCTTTCCCTACATATCCTGCCCTCCTTCCCCCCCCCCCCTCTTTTTTCTGCACTTGGTCATTTCATTCTTCTCTTTGTCATCCTTTAGCTTGCACATCCCTCCACCTTCCTTCACTATGCCTGTTTCCATGGGGGGTTTCCATGGCTTTTTTGCTTTCTTTAGTATATTTCCCTTTGTTACCTTTTAGCCTCTCATTACGCCTGTGTGTCACACCTTTCTGGTTTAAGGAACATCGTTATTCATCATTCTATTTGAGCCATGCAGGAGGTGCCCACATTTGCTTCCTGGCCTTGGAGCCACTTTTTTATTTATTTGCTTGACACATAGGTCTATTTTACATCTTTGCTACCTGGCCTTTTAGAGTAGCACCGCGACTGCTTTTTGATCTGCTGTCTACTGATCTATCTGGCCTTTTGACTCCCCTCTTTGCTCATATTTTTTGCTTGTTACATAATATACCAGCCTTAGAGATACATCATTTTGGCATGTCTGAGTTTTGGAGGTATTGCTCTATGCACTAACGTTACTGCTTGCATTGTTTGCATATGGAATCGGCTTTGTGCCTTTCGTTTGTTGCCTTGACCCCCATTCTGTTGTGTAAGATATGTTAACCCTGATTAGTGCTGTTAGCGTTACAGTTACTGTTTCTATACTTATCGGGGCTTGAGTTGCTGCTAAGTTTGCTCCGGCTACTTTTAATTCTTTTTACCGCGACCGCTCGGCGGCTTGCTGTTTATTGATTATTGGGTTGGTTTTAAACTTACCGTGTTCTTTGCATTTTTGCCTACTGCACAATACACCAGCTTTACTCTAAGAGACAGGCCATCCTTGGAGTGTCCGTGCTATGGAGTGATTTCTTATTGCACTAATGGTATTGTTTGTTTAGCTTGCATTTGCAATGGGCACTTTGTTGCTCGTTCGTTGCTATTACATCTGCTCTGTAGCGAAAGTTAGACTACTCTTGGCGGATATGTGATGTGTACTGATAGGTACTCCAGCTATACCTACTGGGGACTCAATCGCTGTTATGTTTGCCTAGGTAATATTTGCTAAGACTTGGTATTCAGCATCTTAGCTTAGCTATAAATAAGTATTTTTGTTTATACACATGTCGCAAATGTGATCTGTTTTGTGTCGTAACAATATGAGACATTGTAAATATGCATCCACACAGTTTGTTACGGATCTGTCATTGTTTCCGATGCTATCATGCATGTTTTTAAATATTTTTATTGTTTTTAATGTTCTAGCCCTTTGACACTTAAAGAATAGTTGTTATGAAGCTCTGTTACTTTAAATTTACTGGGAGTTAATGGGCGGAGTTTTTAACAGTTGAAGTAATTTGTTTAAATTTGGCGCCTTAATGGCGATTCTGTGTTTGTCTGATGAAGCGGCTTCTCTCAGCCGTGAAAGCGCTCACTATTAAACATTTTTCTACTTGAACCGAATGGTGTCATCAGTCTACTTTGGATTTATCGCTGGTTTTATGGAGTGTGTGCACAGTTAACTTGAACAACAGAACTCCATGTGGATTTAGTGCAACGGCAAAGTGCTATATTGCTTTGTATACTGGGCTATTCCCTGACTGACTGTTAGTAGCTTGGTCCTGTATATGCCAGTAAGTGTTTGATACACATTTCTATTTATGAACTTTAATTTTGATTGTGTTCAAGGATTGGGGCAAGCAGCACAAGAATACACTTGCACGGCTCTCATTTTTTGCTGTGGGTTTGTGTTTTTTCGATATATATATATATATATATATATATATATATATATATATATATATATACACCACACTCATCACATAGTCCCTCAAAACCTACACCACCAAAACACACACACATAGAAACACAAAACACACCTACATTCACAGAGGCTCTTAATAAAATTCTGCCCAACAGCGACCTCCAAAACAGAAATGCAAGCAACCTCCACCCCCCCAACACAACCCAAATGAGCCCACAAACTCAGTGTGCCACTCAACCACAGCCCATAAGGCATAACAACGTACCCAACACTCTAGTCATAGGTGACTCTATAGTCAGGCACACTGATGTTCCACTGACCAGGCTAAACAAGGAGAAAGTTACTGTCAGCTGCCTGTTGGTGCCAGGATCCACCACATAAGGCACGCACTCAGGTCACTCCACAACAAGTACAAATATGACTCTGTCATTGTCCATGTTGGTGTGAATGACCTGAGACGTATCTTCCTGGACTACATGAAAAGAGACATGGAGGAGCTGGCCAATTTTGTAGCCCAGGCAGGTATGACACTAGCCCTGAGTAGCATCCTGTCATCACCCAGAATGATACCACAGTACAAGGACAAAATGACTGACTTCAACAATTGGCTAAGCTTCTGGTGTCTTTCTAAGGGGATCCAGTATCTGTATGCCTGGGATGACATGATCGACAGACCACGATGCTTTGCCAGAGATGGCCTGCACCTATCGCCCTTGGGATTCCGGATACTGGCTAAGGCTCTTGCCACCCCTATAGTGCCTTTTTTAGGCAAGGTTCAAATGACAAATTCACCACTGTAACAGGTACAAGTAAGCAAAATCTGAGGGTAATGCTATTCAGTGCTCAAAGTCTAAACCTCAAAATGCACTCACTGAAGGCACTTCTTAAAATGGAGAGCATCAACATCTGTGGAGTGACAGAGACCTGGTTCAAGGCTCCGAAGAGCCTCCCTGCATTACCAGGCTATAATTCATACCACACCTTTCGGCCACCTAACCTGGACTGAAACACTAAAGGTGGAGGTGTGTCAATATTCATTAAGGATATCCACACCTCCAGGCTAGTTGTTCAGCATAATGCATCCGAGATTATCCAAGTGCAACTAACTCTGGGCAAGACTGCAATCCAAATTGTAGCTTGCTACAGATCCCCCACCATGCCCTATGATTCCCACTCCTCATTTCTTGATACACTGGAAAATATTAGGGTACAATCTAACACCATAATAATGGGCGATTTCAACTACCCCACCATTAACTGGGAAAACTACTCATGTACTAACCCTTTTGCTCAACGTTTTCTGGAATTCATAAATTCCAATGCCTTGGATCAACTTATCCACACCCCCACCAGGGGCAGCAATACCCTAGACCTGGTCATTACCAGCATGGGCAACCAGTGTTCCACACCAGAGGTCAATTCCTTGTTGGTCAGATCCGACCACGAGCTAATCACCCTAGACATCCACATCCCTCCCCCCACCCCCCATTAGGGAAACCACCGTAAAATATTTCTCCAAAGCCAACTTCACGCTTCCTTAAGACAGAAGTGGCAAACTTCACAACACCGACGCAGATGGACAATAGAGGTATGACTGCTGAATCCTACACAAATGCACTTTATAAGCACTTACACGAATGCATGGACCATGCAATCCCTAACAGAACCAAGATGCTATCCTCCAAAAAGGAAGCCAATCTGGTGGTCCCCTGCCATAAACAAACTATACAACAGAAGAAAGAAACTGTTGCAAAAAAGAGTAAAATCCCATGATTGGAGGAACTCCCTTGTCAGTCTGAGAAGCTGAGATTCCTCATAAAATCCTCCAGAGCTAGTTACGAAACAAAATCACCACTGATTCTAAAGACAACCACAAAGCATTCTATAACTATGTCAAAAATCTCAATGGCAACACTCAGATCTGCTCTGAGTTACAGCACAATGGCACTAAATATACAGAACCAACTGATATTGCCAACATCCTGGCAGATAGGTTCAGTGCTAACTTTACCTCCCTCTCCCCCCCTAAAGGGCCCATTTCTGTACCGGAAGAATGCAAAGTTCCTGTAATTACAGCTGCACAGGTAAAAAACATACTGTCCAAAGCTAAGAACACAGCATCCATGGGACCTGACAACATCCCAGGCTGTGCTCTACATGAACTACAGAATGAAATGGCACTCCACCTAAGTACCATGTTCAATCATAGTGTTACCTCAGGCTTTGTGCCCACTGATTGGCGCACAGCAATGGTCATCCCACTCTACAAAGGGGGAGCCACCACAGACCCTGGGAACTACCGCCCCATTAGCCTGACAAGCCTGGTCTGCAAGGCTATGAAACGTATCATCATGGAACTTATAAACAATGACATTGGTAATCTCCAAACTCTGGACCCTACCCAGTTCAGGTTTGTAAAAGGCAGTTCATGTCTCCTAAACCTTATAGACTTTTTGAAGAAGTGGTCACCAAAGCCATAGATGAGGGTAAGGTGGTTCACACAGCCTATCTAGATCTCACCAAGGCTTTTGACACCATCCCCCACTCTGGAATTATAAATAAACTCACTAAACTAGGTATAAATCCCTATATGACAAAATGGGTTGCCAACTGGCTCACTGACAGAACCTACACTGTGAAAGTGGCAGACTCCAAATCCAACTTCAGACCAGTGACAAGTGGAGTACTACAGAGTTCAGTCCTGGGTCCTCTCCTGTTTGTTATCTACTTCTCTGAAGTGCAGGCTAACACAGAAGGTCTTTGGCTAATGAAGTTCACAGATGACTGCAAACTAGGAGCCATAATCAAAACTTCAAATGATGTGGACATCCTACAAAAGGGCCTCACTGAGACAGATGTCTGGTGACAAAGCCATGGCCTCAAGCTCAATGCCAAAAAGTGCATTGTCATCTCTTTTGGTAAAAACTCTGTACCCATGAACTACCACATAGGAAGTAGTCTACTTAATACTGAAAGTGTGATAAGAGACCTTGGGACACAGGTGGACAGTAGTCTCTCCTTTGATAATCACATCGCCACAGTAGTCAGGAAATCCTTCTATGTGGTACACCTCATCACAGAAGGTTTCTCATCCAGGAGAAAAAGAGGTCATTGCTCCCCTCTACTTGTCACTCATTCGACCCATTATAGAATACAGTGCCCCTTTTGGTATGTACCTCACAAGACATCTACAACAACTGGAAAGTCCGAGAAATACCTCACAAAGAGGATTACCGGCCTCATATAGATGCTCTACGCAGACTCTCTCAAAAAACTCCAGCTTTACTCCATCGCATATTGCCTACTCAGAGGTGATGTCTGCCTAACATACAAAGCTATGTCAAACCCAGAGCTATTGGACATGCTCCACTTAAAGAAATCCCAGCCCCTCTGAGCTGCACGCACTAGGGACATAAGCCATGAACCACAATAAACAGAACATGCTGGAGGGATAGATTCCTGTCCCAGAGACTTCCCATACTCTGGAACAAACTACCTATCTATCTCAAACAAAGCTCTTCATTAGCACTCTTTAAGAAAAATCTTGATAATTGGATGGGACAGGGGCACAGGAAAATAATTTTCTTGGTGGCGAAAGCCAGGGTACTTTTTTGGCTAGACTTATATAGACCCTAGGGCCAATAGCCTACCTATGAACCTATATATATATATAAATCTATATATATATATATATATATATATATATATATATATATATATATATATAGATATATATATATATATATATATATATATATATATAAATCTATAGCTCTATATATATATCTATATATCTATAGCTATATCTATTTATATGTATATATCTATAGCTATATCTATCTATATATATATATGTATAAACCTATAGCTCTATATATATATATATATATATATATATATATATAAATCTATAGCTATATATATATATATATATATATATATATATATATATATATGTATGAGTCTACTACAAATGGCTGCATACGATGAGATCGCGGCACTGTTCCCTGCTGCCACTTGTTCATTTTGACAAGCTCCCTGACCCTAATCCTAAAAATTCTCCCTATTCCCTAAACCTACTCCTGACCAACTCATAAAGTTAAACCCCCTTCCTTACCCTAACATCTCTTTCCCCTCTGCTTGCTCTCTTAAGCTGAAATCTCTCTCCTCTCTCTAACCCTAACCTACTGCTAACAACTGTTCACTCTCTAAACCTCAAATCTCCCTCCCCTCCCTAATTCTAACATTCTTCTAACTTCAAATTGCTCCCTAAAGCTAAATCTCCCTTCCTTCCTTAACCCCACACTTCTGCTACCCCCAATCACTCCCTAAACCTAAAATCCTCCTCTCTTCCCTAAGCCTAATTTCCTGAGCTGATCTCTAAACCTAAATCCCCCCTCTTCCCCTAATCCTATTTGATCCCCTCTGTTAAGCTAAAATCGTCCTTCCCTTCCCAGACATGAAGTTCCTCTCCCCATTTCCTTCCCTACTTGCTTTTCCTGCAGTGAGGAGTTGATTGCATCTGACCACTGTAGCCGCTGTGTGTACAAATTCATGTTCAGGTTTGAGGACCTGTTTGGGCAATTGGTTAGTGTCACGTTTAAAGCAATTCATCTCCCTGGCTGTGTGTCAGTGGAATCTGAGCACCTGGGGGCAAGCAGCTGTAGTATTTCCGAAACATATATATATATATATATATATATATATATATATATATATATATATATGTATACACACACACACACACACACACACACACACACACACACACACACACACACACACACACACACACATACATTTTATATATATATATATATATATATATATATATATATATGTGTGTGTGTGTGTGTGTGTGTGTGTGTGTGTGTGTGTGTGTGTGTGTGTGTGTATGGATGTGTGTTTTTGGCTGGAACTTACACCAAAAGATGTTATTTCTGAACTCTGCATGTACCGATGCCTCTGCATTTCATGGCAACAGCTATTTAGTGGACCTTGTTTTCCTTTGCAATATAGGGTGGCAACTTACTGTACAGAAGAACAGTTTAGTTGACAGGACCCCTGTACTGTCTTGCTCTCTTTAAATCATTACAGGAGTATACATAAACAAAAAATGGATAAGGAGTGCAAAAGGTTAAAAGAGATATGATGAATGAAAAAAAGTGCATGCAAGGAAAGAGTTAGCAGATACAATTTGCAATTTATTTGTTTATTTATTTAGTATTTGTTAACAAGGTAGGTTACTAGTCAGCTGACCTTTTACAGCTATGACTTGGACTCTTGAAATAAAGCATCATCACAATTGCATTGCATGTATAGAAACAGGAAATAGTGCAAACCATAATAAACATAATAACCTGTAATTAAAAAGCTAGTACAAAATAAAGAGCATAGCTTTGAATAAGTCATCATCATCACCTTCATTCATATATATATAGTACCACAAAGACAGTTCACTGGTGCATTAAAATTGGTCATTAAGCCCAGGTGGGAACAAAGCCCCTAATTTAATAATCCATTTATGTTCCTTAAAGTTTAGTAAATCATGCTATCCTGATTTATCCCTACATTTTCCAACAATGCAATCAATAACAGTAAAATAAAAAGATGCAGAGTTATGTTTACACACATGTTTATACAAAGCATTATTAGGACGCTTATTCCTAATGTCACTAAGATGCTCCCCAATCCTAAGGCGAAAAGGCCTGGAAGTTTGTCCCACATAGAATGAGGAGCATGTACATGTGACTAAATAGATGACCCACTCTGTACTACAGTTAGCCCAGAAGATGATGTTAAAAACTTCTGACGTATTACGACTACTAAATTCCCTCGTATGTTGGACCTTGTTGCAATAAGTACAATGGCCACATTGTATGCAACCCAACACTGGGCCACCTCTCAGTATATGTTGAGTGGGGACAATGGAACTAGGTCCCACCCTCTTATAATGGCTAAAAAGGGATCCCAATGTACGTCCACTTCTAAAAGAAAAAGAGCATCTGTCACCCAAAAAAGTGTGTAATCTCTCCTCAGCCATGAGAATGTTCCAGTGTCTGTTAATGATATTCATAAACCCACGTGTATTGCGTCCATATGTGGTCACCAGACGAACCAGAGAATTAGATGAATCTTTTGGTTGTCCTTGTATTGTAACAAGTCGATTCTATTTTGATTGGAAGCCCAATGACAAGCAGTGCTGACAGTACCAGAAGGGTAACCCCTCTCATGAAACCCTGTATTAAATCATCCCTGGTATTCTCAAATGTTTGTTGGCTAGAACAGATCCTTTTGACTCTGAAGAATTGTGATTTGGGGATATTCTGGATGATATGTTGGGGGTGAAAGCTTGTAGCATGTAAAAGTGAGTTATATTCAGGGAATTTCCTGAAAACCCGAGTGGCTAGGGTATCATCAGGATTCCTGCTAACCTCAACATCAAGGAAAACAATCATTGATTTATGGAAATTTAATTTAAACTCAATTCCCCATACATTATCATTGAGATAGCCAATAAATTCCTGTAGGTAGGTTTCATCTGACTTCCACACCACCCAACAATCATCCAGATATTGCCTCCACATATCTAATTCATCAATGTATAAATTATGACTAGAGTCATAAATGATAACTTCCTCAATGTAAGCCATGAAAAGGTCCACATAAATGGGTGCAAAAGAAGCACCCATTGCTGTACCTTTGACCTGCCAAAAACATTGGTCCTGGAAGTAGAATACGTTAATAGTAAGAACATATTCAGCCAGGCATACTAGAAAAGTATTAAAGTCTGGTTGGTATAAACCAGATCTTCCCAACCAAAAATCCAAAGCCTGCAAACCTGCCCAATGTGGAATGTTCATGTAGAGAGAGGTTACATCCAAGGTACATAACAGCCAATGGGGCTCCAATTGCATGTCAGAAATGATATCCAAGAATTGGGTAGTGTCCTGAATTCTGGCCTGTATCATGGGTAGTTGTTGTTTCAGATAGTGTGTCAAATATTCAGAGAGAGGTTCAGTAATAGACCCCCGCCCTGATACTATTGGTCTTCCAGGGGGACATCTAACATCCTTATGTATTTTAGGTAAAAGGTAAAAATATTGTTTGCATGGAGATGAAATGAGCAACTGATGTCTAACTGACTCCGTAATGATGGCCTCTTCCTGAGCCTGTATCAGAAACAAATCAATGTTGGTCTTGAAATGACTAGATGGGTCCAATGGCATAGCCATATAATATTTGTTGTCACCCAATTGTCTGGCTGCTTCTTCATTATAATTGACACAATCCTGAATCACTACCACCCCACCTTTATCTGCTTGTACAATAACAATTTCTTTATTGTTCTTGAGATCCTCTATACATTGTACATCCTCTTTG
The DNA here is from genome assembly GCF_019279795.1 of Protopterus annectens. Classification (NCBI taxonomy): domain Eukaryota; kingdom Metazoa; phylum Chordata; order Ceratodontiformes; family Protopteridae; genus Protopterus; species Protopterus annectens. Next base: position 377,711,405 of record NC_056733.1, read on the forward strand.
GAAAGGTTATTGTAGGATACCTGAAAATCCCTGAGGTTACAATGTAGATCTTTCAGGACATTAAAAAGTGGATACTAAATGTGACATAGGTGTAGTAAAAGTAGATCTTTTGAATCTAAACTCTGGAACTTCCTGAATAGTGTCATTTAAAAAAAAACAATTTTAAATTGAGTAAACGGCAGAAATTGACCACATCCTGTGCTAAAGTGTATTCTGGAACAAAAAAGCCGGGGACAAAATTAAGCCCTTTATTAAGAACTTCAACTTTAATTTGTAAATCAGAAAGATGTACAGATGAGATATTATGTACATTCATACAATTTGTTAGTGTTCTATCATCAGTTGTAACAGACCTTCCAAACTCTCCACAAGTTTGGAGTTTTTTTATGCTTCGTCCCTCCTTGTCTGTACCTGAACCCAAAGGGTGTGACATACTCCTTCTTTTGGGATCAGGTGAGGCATCTGTGTGGTTGCCCTCCCCTTCAGTATTGGAGGACATCTCATCCCCAGATGTGTAACTCAATGATTCCGAGCTACGTTTCAAAATGGATTTAGGTCTTTTTCTCTTGGGGGCCAAAGGCTTGTTGCTTGGAAACCTAAAAGTGACATTCCTAGGTATATCAAATGGTTTGCCTCTTTCATAGTTCCCTATATCCCTTTGGAACTTTTTCAATTTTTTGTCCTCTAAAACCTGTTCTAGCTTAAGTAGTTCTGTTGTTAACTGATTCACCTGAGAGGTGAAAGACCCACTAGATTCAAATTTGTTAACCTCCATACAAAGTGTTTCTACCTTCTGAATCCCTTTTTTAATGGCCCGTTCATAAAAACCAGCTAGTGCATCCACAAAGCCCAAGGATGCTGATTGTTGAATCTGTGTCCACTCATCTGTTAATTGTTCATCAGTATTATGTACCAAAGGTTGTACCTTCACCCTAAAACTCTGTGGTGTAATCTTTTTGAATTGGAAAGCCTTGAGCAGGCGTAAATGCCAAACATTGGTCTGAAGACCTTTCATACTTTTACCCAACTTAAAGAACATACATTCACATTGTTTATCTGGGTCTTGAGTCACACCCAAAGAATGATTATCTGCATCAGATAAACCTAAGCCAAAAATGGCCAAATCATTCATATCAGAGGCTAAGCCTTTCACAAGTGGAGTCAAAGCCATGTTGCAAAAAAAGTATAGAAATCACCAAATGAATAATATTAATGAATTGAACAATTTTGCAGTCAGCAAGAATAAGACTAAAAAATATATACCCTGTCCAAAGCCAACCTTTTGGACAGATAAATATACATATAAAAAGGGCTAAGACACAAAAATGGGTTCAATATATTTCTGTTATTTCAAACTTTAGATTAAGTAAAGAAAAGTAAATTGTTTGTATTGGTGAATATTACATACAAAAGTAGACCCAAAAATAAAGAGCCTGATCAATATAAGCCAACAAAGATACAATAGCCAGCCCTTGTGATCTAACCTGAATAAAACAAAGAAATCACAATGCTGCGTATCCCCATAGGTGCAAAACTGAACCGCGACCAAAGCCACCATATAGGTGGATATTGAAATGACATAAAATATCAACCCCTGCTCATATGGTGTCCAAAGGAACAAAAAGTAGGGGGTACTAATAAACAAATATCAATGATACAATAGCTAGCCCCTGTGGTCACATAGGAATAATCCTCTTTATCAAAAAACCACAATGCTGCATATCATCATAAACAAAAATAGATTAGCACCAGTTGGCCCAATACAGGTGGTTCAGAATATCCACTCAATACCACAACCACATATAAATATCACAAACATATTCATATCATAGATCCCATGATCATGTCAATGTTAAATCGGCCCATAAACATATATGTAACCCCAATTATATAGTATATATAAGTTGCTGTAGGCAAAATTGACAATCCTCATAAACATTCTCCAAACAGGGGAATGTAATTATTATATATACTGTGTATTGTAACAAGGCCAACCCTAAAAGACCAAATATCACCCTCTTGAAACCTCCAAGTGGCTGAATATTGTGATACTGGAAAGTTAAAGGAGACCTAGCCCCCAAGAGAAAAATGACCCAAATCAGTCCCTAATACAAGACCATTCAGAATGGAGCCTAGTATAAAAGGCAATAGTGTTAAACAAAAAATTGGCAGTAAATAGCATCTCATTGAATGATGGAAGGCAAAATATCTATAATTCAACCAACTAGATGCAATTTGTAAATACAAGGTTAAATGTCTACACAATACCCCTAAAGTCAACAATAGGCTAACATAATGCATGAACATTAAACTCTAAGCTAAGGTTCCAGCGAGAGGTAGAGTACATATGAATTGTTAACCAAACAACAGTTTTAATATATTACATAATGTATGAAACCATAATATATATCTATATTCATAATGGGAACACCCTATTGACATATAGATATTCAGACAGAACAGTAAGTGCCGAAGCATGCAAACTATTCCCTTTATCCGAAAAGAGCTGAGCCCTCAAATAGCCATTTAAACAGCAAACCATAATATATAACTAAGAAAATAACTTAGTATATAAATGACCTGCATGATGTATAATAATACAAAAATGTATAACAGAAAGATGGCTGTAATGCCATCTATAGGTTAATTACTAATATGACATATAAAAATCACAGAAATGGGTTGCAACATAAAAAGAGGCCCATAGATCATAACAAAAAAGTAATTATGAGTCCCTCATAAGGAGGAAATCGTAACCAAAAACCTAGTGGACCTGGCAAAATCCTCCTGTGTAACAATGAGGAAATATTAAGTGACGAAGCACATAGACTTCAAACACTTTCCACAGCCCAACTGTATACAGATGATAATCAAAAAAATGTGTCCAAAAAGTCAAATCAAATATCCAAAACATAATAAAAAATATCCATAGCTTGGAATTTGACTATTAGCACCCGGATCTAAAGGTAGAAAAGAGAACCAGTCAGTAGATGGAATCGCAAAGTCTCCTGTAGTTGTTAATCAGTAAATAACGAAGCATATAGACTTACGTCCCCTTGCACAGTCGCACTGCTTTCCAAAATGAAAATACTGACTGTAATCCCAAAACGCCAAATCGCCAAATCCAGGTTATATGAAAAATTGTGAAATGTCCAAAATCTGACCATTCAGAACCTCATCTGGATAAGAACTAAAAAAGCCAGTCAATGAATTCAATGATCTAGTCCCATGTTTTTGCTTGTAGATCAGGCCACGAAAACAAAATCCAAGGAACCTACACAAAAGCTGATGTGCTATATAAATGGGTCCACAAGGCAAAGGAAACCAAGTCAAGTGACCAAAAAGCACCCAGACAACTGCCAAAATCTGTAGAAATATGTAAAATCTTCCACTGGCAAGGAGGGAAACCACCAGACGCAGACGGCACCAAGGGGGAGGAAGAACCAGGAAGCAATATGGTGCACATACAGCAACTGCACGGCTGTAAAGTCAGCGCATCAAAAAACAAAAATAGTCAGCAGAAAAGGTGGAATTCAAAAGATTTAATGTAAAAAAACAGATAGCTAGATAGAGGGTAGTAAGCCCAACTACCTGTCTCAAACCGGTTTCGGCTGTAATAGCCTTCTTCAGTGAGTTAACAAAAACCAATAGTAACCATTCATATATGTATGTGTATATATATATATATATATATATATATATATATAGTACCACAAAGGCAGTTCATTGGTGCATTAAAATTGGGCATTAAGCCCAGGTGGGAACAAAGCCCCTAATTTAATAATCCATTTACGTTCCTTAAGGATTAGTAAATCATGCCATCCTGATTTATCCCTATTCCATTGCCATTTCTCCTAAGCACCTCCATGCTTCCACTGGTATGTCATCTGGGCCAACAGCCTTTCCATTCTTCATCCTCTTCATAGCTGTCCTTACTTCCTCCTTGCTAATCTGTTTCACTTCCTGATTCACTATCCCCACATCATCCAAACTTCTCTCTCTCTCAATATCTTCATTCATCAGCCCTTCAAAGTACCCTTTCCATCTACTCAATATACTCTCCTCACTTGTGAGTAAGTTTCCCTCATTATCCTTTATCACCCTTACCTGCTGCACATCTTTCCCAGCTCTGTCCCTCTGTCTAGCCAATTGGCACAGGTCCTTTTCTCCCTCTTTAGTGCCCAATCTCTCATACAACTCTCCATATGCCTTATCCTTAGCCTTCGCCACCTCTCTCTTTGCCATGCGCTTCATCTCCTTATACTCATGTCTACTTTCTTCATCTCTTTGACAATCCAACTTCTTCTTCGCCAGCCTCTTCCTCTGTATACTCTCCTGTACTTCCTCATTCTACCACCAGGTCTCCTTGTCCTCCTGCCTCTGTCCAGATGTCACATCAAGCACCTTTCTAGCAGTCTCCCTTACTAGCTCTGCTGTAGTTACCCAGCTATTCGATAACTCTTCACTGCCTCCCAGTGCCTGTCTTAACTCTTCCCTGAACTCCACCTTACAATCACCCTTTTGTAACTACCACCATTTAATCCTTGGCACTGCTTTCACACTCGTCCTCCTCTTCTTGATCACCAACGTCATCCTACAGACCACCATTCTATACTGCTTAACTACACTTTCCCCTGTCGCCACTTTACAGTCTTATAGTTTTCTTTATAGCTTAATAGCTTTGAATAAGTAAAATCAAATAATTCTAGTTACAACTACACATAGCAGACAATACAGAGCATCAGTTAGGCTGGCAGCCTGGCAAAGTAAAGTACTAGGAGGAAGGAAGAAACTGCAATATACACTTTATACAAGAATTCTAAAATGCCAGTTGCTTGTTCTAATCTCATTTTAATGCAGACTAAATGGATGTCTCCGAATGTATCATCTTAAGGGATGTTTAGCCATTGTTTCTTAATCATTTGCACATTGTTTCATTGATGAGGTGATTGTGTAAATCCAGTTACAAAACAATGTAAAAACTTCTCGTTCTTCCATGCAAGGCTCTTAGAGACTATTTATTTGTCTATGACCAGTAACAGCTGAAAAAAACTACAATTTTAGGGAATGTTTTATGCAATTTGACTAAAACTAAAATGCTGCATGTGGGTGTCATTAAGCAGTTCATCAGCAAAGCAGGTTGTCTATCCCCATGGAAAAGCATCAGCAATAACTCACATGACATCTAATTATAATATGTTGGAGCTACCAGGTTTGCTAAGTGTACATCAGGAAGTGGTCTGGGGGTACTGCTAGGATACATTTTAGAGAGAAAATTATGTTTTTGATTCTTCTGCACCAGATCAAGTTGATTCCATAATTCAGACTAGTGGTCTTCTTGGTTTGATGTGTTTTTCATGAACATTAACTTGATTGCACCAATTAAATTGATGTTCAGTTACAGGGACTGAGAATTTAAGTCTCTTAAAAGAAACATTTTTCTCCAAATGCAATGCTGCAATGTTCATCATACTGTCTTGGATAGCATTTATGATTTAGCCCTGGCCAGATTTTCTTCCCCTAGTTAGTATGATTACAGCCTTGGATCTCCAGTGAGTCAGCCAGTACATTGGCCTAGTGGGACGAACCTGTTTTACAAAGTGTAAATAAATGTATTAAGCAATGATAAAGGTAGGAACTCCAAGTCCTACTACACCTAAACAAAATAATTTAAATTATTTTAGTTTATTGCATTTTATTTATTCACATTTACTAACCAGGAGAGTGCACTGGTCCTAGGACCCTTTTCAGACATAACATGGGAAATTTGGCAAAGTATGTTTATACAAAGGGTTTATATAAAATAAATGATTCATTAACCATACCCTATTGACAAAATAATCATACCCTATAGATTAAATAGAAATGTTCTGCAGCATCAGAATAATGTTAAAAAAGAAATTATTTATGAAAGGGTAAAGTTAATCTGCACTCTACGTGTGCCATCTAAAAGAATTAAAGATACATGAGGGATTTGGAACCTGGGTTCCACAACCACTTCTTGTAAGCCAGCTAGTTCCCTTCCCTTATCAGACTACAGATCCTTTTTAGGCAGTTCCATCATTATACAGCCTTATTAACTTAGTACAAAAGAAATGCCAGCTAAACAGCTTGAGTTTTTACACAAGCTAATTGAGGATCCTTTAATCCATCTTCATAAAGCAGACTTTGAGGCATTGAATTCATTAGATGTTTTAAAGTCTCTGTTCCACATGCTGTCCACTAGGCTTACAGCAGGTCACTCTGACTGGGTCATGCTTCCGGTAAAATATGGGTGATTGGCTCAACAAGAATGGATCAGTTCTAGATTCCCAGTTTTCAGGGAATGGGCAAGATTTTAAAGACAATATTTGGCTTTTCCTGGCTGCACTGATTTTTTTTTGTATTGGAACAGTGTTTTGTTCAACATGCTCCAACGTTTTCTGAATTTGTGTTATTTCAAAATGATCATTTGAATATATATAAAAAATATGTGCTATTTTAGAAAATAATATCAAACATAAAACAAAACAGCTACCACGGCAAAGGAATAAAACTTTTAATAATTAAAACCATACAGAGAATAAGCGCTTTCACTTGTCAAATGCGTAATTATTAAAAGTTTTATTCCTCTGCCGTGGTAGCTGTTTTGTTTTATGTTTGATATTGTCTTCAGAAGTACTTATACAGCTTTTATTTGTCCCGTTCATTTTATTTGGTATTTTAGAAAATATTTAGATTCTATTCATGAATAGTCAATCAGAAGCAGTCTAAATAACAAAGACATGTATTGTTTTTGTGCTTGACAGCTTTTCATTAAAGTGCTCCAGTGTATATATATATATATATATATATATATATATATATATATATATATATTAATATATATATATATAGAGAGAGAGAGAGAGGGGAAAACAGTGAGAGAGTTAGTGAGTATTTGAGTTTCTGTGTGTGTGTGTGTGTGTGTGTGTGTGTGTGTGTGTGTGTGTGTGTGTGTGTGTGTGTGTTTGTGCATGTGTGTGTGCACGCATGTGTATGCGTGTCTATTTCATAGGTCTCAACTTTTAACCTCCACATTATGGTGCCAGTGTAGGTGTTGCTAAACTACAGCATTCAATAAATACAAGAAATAATAATTATTTGGTTGACATCAGAAGATGTAATGTGAGTGTAAAGCAAATTTGTTTTTATTTTAAGGCTAGTAGTTTGTGGAATACATTAATACATTACCTTTAAGAATTAGGAATTTAAATACTATATTTCAATATGAGCAAGGTTTGGATAGTTTAGTGGGTGACAGGTTCTTTAATCCTAGATTGTATAAAGGACCAATTCATTGCTGAAGGTCTTAATAGGCTCCAAATTTGAAATATGTAACACTGTAACATTCTAAGAAAACAAAACCAAATCTGGAAATGTCCCTAAATTAAGTGTAGTTTTAAATATTGATACTATTAACTTAAAGCATCTCAAAAAAATCTATTCATAATCTGGCAGTTAGCACAGATGGCTAAGGCTGAGAGCCATTTTCAGGCTGTTTCTTGTAACCCAGGATTTGATTCCCTCAGGCTCCATTTGCCTAATGCATTTATTTATTTTTTATTATTTATTTTATTTTACATTTGTTGCTTGGAAAAGTCCGTCTATGCACAAAGGCCCCTTTTCAGTGGAGGCCCAGGGACAAAAGCTCCATTACATGCAATGTGCAAAGACTAAACTATTTGTGTAGTAGTTTACTTACTCACTGAAGGGCTTTTATTTGGAAAACACGATACCTTGTGTCTTCTTAATGCAATAGGAATGCCGTTTTCATGTTTACCGTCTATACACATTATAAGACAGCAAATGCGTTGTGCGGCTGAGTATAACAGTACCTGATAACACTGTTAAAGTGTGTCGCTAAGGTTTTTAAGGTGCATACTTCTTCCTGCACTACTTCATAGTTCTCAGCCAGTAAAACTAAAGCAAATCAATTGAAAAGAATAAAATCCAGCACAGTGTCTTAATGAATTTGACTGCCGCTATAAAATAACTTGCATAAGGAAACACAATATTGTATCAAGGTGATATTTACTTGTATTGCTATAAAATAACTTGCATAAGGAAACACAATATTGTAGAAAGGTAATATTTGCCAACATATTTCATGTACTGAATCTTATTTAACTACTGATTAATGAAAGGTTCTCTAAGGTGTGGATATATCAAGTCCTATATGCCTCCTAAGGATTGAAAAGGGTTGTATAGTTCATGTTAAAGGGAAGTTGTATTTCTCTGCTGTTATTCTGCACTGTAACTATTTTAATGAAACTGTTAATGTACTGTTCTTAAAAGTGTAAGGACAATACTTTCCTCTCTGTCCATTCCTGTATTTTCTGCTATAAGTTCTAACCAGGAAGTAGGCCCCTATTCCTTGTCTGATTATTGCTCATACTTCCTCATTCTTTATTATTGACTTGGTCAGTGATAATACCTCTTTCACTCCCTACCTTACCTTCTGTTCCCTCTTTCATACGACCTGCACCAGTCTCTCACTGAACTCTCTCACCTAAGTTCCCTTCTTCATATCTTCCAGTTCTTGTGTCTTATTTCAATTATCCTATCCCAATCTACCACAACAAGCCCTACAATTGCATCCTATTAATTACTTTTGTTTCTTGCATGCTGCCACATCTATTCTCTCCTTCAGCTGCTAATCTGTATTCACTTTTCCCGACACATACCTCATTTTTACTTGTTTTTTTTGCAGAGGTTAGAAAGCCATGGTGAAGGAACAACAGCTGAGGACCCACAGTAATTGGTCATCTCCCAGTGTCCACCTACCTAAGCAAGGACTCTAAACCTTGCTTTGCCTGGACTCCTAACAACCAATGTATGTTTAATAACTCACTAACGCTTTCCATCCTAACTCCTGCATCACGGATACTTGCACATCCCAAGGGTCACTAATAAGACTCCCTCCCTTCAGCTTACCTACTGCCCTTCCCACCTGTAATAGTCATACTCTTGTAAAGCTTAAACTGGAGCCCCCTGCTAGCCCCTTCTGCAGTTTCTAACTCAGGTCCTAACAGAAATGCTAGGCAGCTAATCTTCATAGTGTGAGCTATTATCACTTGCTGTCAGACCTGCAAGTTACCAACCTGACTGATTGTTTCCAGCCTGTAAAACTTCCGGGGTGTTTCTGCCTGCTCCATTCGCCCTGTGGGCTCACTCCACTCCCCTACCCTGTCCCCAATTTCCACCCACCCCCAGCACACCTACCTTTATTTTTACCTTTGCCCACCCATCTAGCCTAATTACCCAATAGAAGCTCTTCCCTAATTACTTCACCTATTTACATCCATCCCACTCAAACACATCACTCCATCTCCCTCTCTAGCAATTATAGTCCCCTCCCCTTTCTTACAATTCTAAGAAAACGTTATCTCTTTCTAAACTCTCTCTTCAGTACAGCCTTCTCCCTTCTCCAAATCCTTACCTATCATTCTCCCTTCACACCAATATGCTTTCTTTGATTATCCATACCCCCCAGGCCCCTTGCTTCCTTCTTGTGCTCCTAATTCCCTTATGCTATGCCAGCTCTTACTCTTCCAATGCTTGTCCTATATTACCTACTAAAATAACCACCACACAAACCTACCTTCACTCTCTATCTTACTCTCATTTCCACTCTATCTCCTCTTCACACTTTCAGCCCAACCCTCTGTACCTATTCCACCCTAAAATCTTCTCCACCACAACTAAAATAATAACACCTAAACTAATCTTAGATCTAACTAAACCCTTACTCTGCAAACCTAAATGGCTAAAGGTTAATTCCTTTAACAACCTAGTCTTAGCTAGAGGCATTCATCCCAACCCTGGTCCCAGTCCCATTATTAACAACACCTATCCCCCCCCTCATAACTCCCTAAAAATATTTAATATCAATGCCCAGAGTCTTAACAACAAAGTCCACCAATTTCAAGCTTGGCTAAGCCATAATCAACCAGACATCTTAGCCATCTCTGAAACTTGGCTCAAACCCTATATCTCCGACTCTGAGATCCTTCTCCCAGGATTCCATACTCTTAGAAATGGCAGATTAAATAAAAAAGGTGGCGACACTGCCTTAGTCTACTCTAACCTTATCATCTTTATTCCCCTCCAAATTCCAATTCCCCAATTTAAAAACACTGAACTTACAGCTGCACTACTAAAAATGAATAAACACAAAAATATCTGCGTCATTGCCCTATATATCTCACCCGGTAACAATATCACTACCCTCGAAGATATTCTCCTATGAGCATCAACTGAAATTAACTATGAAACTTACATCCTAGGAGATGTAAATATTGACTGGAATAAAGTCAATAGTCCCTCACCCTCCCTATCCATTAACCTCTATAACTTTACTCAAATAATCCTCCCCGTCACCCGACCTAACAGAACAAATCCCCCTGGATCCACTATTGACTGGATCCTAGTCTCTGACCCAACTCTGGCACTATTCCTGACTCCATTAGCGACCACCTCCCAGCTTTCATTCATTGCTCAACTAGCTCTACCCCACACCAGCACCAATACATTCTCACTCGCAACCTCAATAGCTTCAACCCTACAACTTTCTCAAACATTTTCAAACAAATGAACTGGCAAATTCTAAACACCCTTCTGCTTGACAATGCTATAGACTACTTCAACTCTGTCTTCCTAGACACGCTAAACTCTCTAGCCCCAATATGAAACAAAAGGATAAAAACTAATACAGCTCCTTGGTTATCCAAAGACACAAAACAAATTATGCACCAAAGAGACAAACTATGGAAGCTTTACCAAAACAACAAACTGCCCAATAACTTGCTCCAATACAAACAGCTCTGAAACCTTGCAAAACAGCTAATCACTAAGGACAAAAAATCCTACTATATTAAGCTCCAGTCCGATAACAATAATGAAACCTAAGCAATTCTGGAAATCAATAAACTCCCTTCTCAATCAAGGCTCCAAGAATAACCCCTGTCCTGACCAAAGTAAATCGGACCTTGAGCTAGGCTCTGAGTTTAACTCATTTTTCATAGAAACTATTTCCAACCTAACCAAGACTTTCCCCAACAAAAACCCTCCAGCCCCTCACTCTTCTCCTTCTAACTCCTCTAATAACCCTCCCCTTATGGTCAAGCTCAAACTGGTTTCCACTAACTTGATAAAAAACCTCCTGTCTAAACTTAAACCTTGCTCTAATGCACCTGACAATATTCCCTCATCTTTCCTAAAATGTGCTGCTGATGGTATATCCCTCCCTATCAGCATCATCATTAACAGATCTATAAAGTAATCTTACGTCTCCAAACTCTGGTGCTCAGCTTATATTCCTCCTCTTCACAAAGGAGGCAAAAACACCAGCATCTCAAACTTCCACCCTATTGCTTTGCTCTCACCAATATCCAAAATCCTAGAAAAGTGCATTGACCTTCAACTTATGCCTTTCCTGACCCCAAACCATCGTTTTACACCTACCCAACATGGCTTCTGCCCAGGCCATAGCACCATAACTGCTCTAATCTCTTTCCTAGAATCTGTCAATCAAGCCCGAGATTCAGGACACTTGGTTTCTACTGTTTTGCTTGATCTGTCTAAAGCATTTGATACTGTTTCCCACAAACACATTCTCTTTCATCTCTCAAATCTTCATCTCTCTCCAAACATTTTATCCTGGTTCTCCAGCTGCCTATCCAATAGATCACAGGCAGTCAAATGGAAGAACTCCACCTTTTCCATCCTACCTACCTCAACTGGCGTACCCCAGGGATCCATCCTTGGGCCTATGCTTTTTAACATCTTCATCAATAACTTTCACACTGCTATTCCTGATGCCAAAATCATTCAATATGCTGATGAGTCAACCTTAGTCTGCTCTGCCCCAAACGTCTCAGAATTGCTGACCATAACCCAAACTGCTTTCTCAGCTACAGAAAATTGGATGCGCCAAAATCACCTCTTTCTCAATGCAAATAAATCAAAAATTCTACTGTTCCCTCCCTCAAAGATGTATTCCTATGACAAAAATGCTTTCAAAGTCCTCAGTCAATCCAACCCACCTATAGAAGTAGTTCCCTCTGCTAAACTACTTGGCATTACAATTGACGAAAACCTCAAGTTTGATATCCACATTCAAGAAAATATTAAGAAAACCCACCAAAATCTAAGAATGCTATACAGAAACAATCACTTTCTCTCCAACTCTACTAGGCATACTCTGGCCACTACTTATCTTCTCCCTTCCTTATTATACAGAGCCCCCCTCCTAACCAACCTGTCCTCCTCTCTCACCTCCAAACTAGAAAACCGCTACAATAAAATCTCCAAATTTGTCACCAAATCCAAAAATTCCACCCATCATTGCCGTACCCTACAATCTCTGAATTGGCTAGAATTTCCAAACTACATAGATTACCTCCAACTCACCACTGCACACAGAATTGTATTTCACCCTACAAAATGTCCAGCTCTAACAGATATCCTTCCCCCTTACACCCCTAACAGAACTCTTAGATCCGAACATCAAAACTTAATTGCTATCCACAAGCCCAAACGTCCTGCTGGCCAACTTATACTCTTCTTCTCCCTAGGCAAGAAATGGACTTGCCTCCCTTCCACTCTAAGAACTATACCTAACTCAGAAATCTTCAAAACCCAGCTTTTCAAACACTTGTCTACTAAATGGAAATGTCCCTGCCTTCACCCTGCCTACATCTATCAAAGCTTATACTTCCAGGAGGTTTCTCCTAGGTTCCTAAGCTCTCTAAAACACCCAAAGCTATTTTCCTTCGAGTGTATCTAAACTCTCTGCAACCCCTGTAGCTACTTAACTGTGTAAATGACTCAACTGTGTAAATATTGTAAATAGCATCTTACTTTTAATGTGTATGTAAAGTGTTTCCACACACACCTCAAAAGTGTATGTCTCTACACCTACTACATAAGAGTGTTTGCACAAATGAATCTATATAACCCTCAAGATCAACCACAACAACCCTTGTTGACTATGCGTGACACTGAATGTACATATCTGTAAACTGTTCCATACAATGTATCTTTTTTACTTTTGTATCTTTTGAATCTGTACTGTATTGTGAATCTTGGAGCTTTTCTCCCCGAGCCTCCACTGAAAACGGGTCATTTGGGCCCAGTGGACTTCCCTGGTAATCATACTGGAAATAAATAAAATAAATTACAGGAAGTGCAATCAAAATATTTTAATTTATATAATATCAACAATGTCAGGCAGAATGCAATTAAATAAACAACAAGGGTACCAAAGAGTGATAAAGAAAAAACTTAAAAACACACCAATGTTCAATGTGCCGCAAGATAATATATACCTGAGATACCCAACAAATAATTTTAGTGCTTCCTTCCTTTTATTGTGTCAGAACTTCATCAGAATAGATAAAAAATAAATTGCGCCTCTTTTATAAGCGAGTCATATGATAAACTTCAGTTAATCAACTTCCTGTTTAAAGGCATATTACAAAATATAAAAGATGAATAACAATAACTTAAATAATGAAAAATATATAAAATATATATTAACAACAATATATAAAAATGTTTTGAAAATCTTATGAGTCATTAAAAAGCATTAGATATTAATATGCTTGTTTAGTCCTGGTTTTATATCGGAATCCAGTCTGAGCTGCCTTTCAGCCTCCTTACATTGGTATCTGAGGTTTATATTATCTTGTGACATATCGATGTTGAACATTGATGTGTTTTTAAAAATGCAATAAAAATAAATTTTACAATGTCAAAATATGACTCTGAGAAAGTAATTTAACAAAATAGTGCTCTGGGGCAATTAGAAAATTGGGCTAGGTTCCTCGATTATCTCCTGGACTGCATACCTAAACAGGCACAAAGCAAAATTCTGAGCCAAAATTAGGAGAAGCTGAGAGGTATGTGTATATGTGTACCTCTAGGACTGGATGAAGCACAGTTTGATGCTATAGTATCTATGCTGCTATATAAGTGCAGAGGTTTCTATTTGTTAATGCAATCCTACAGCTGTGTTGTAATGCATTTTCTGATGTGCTACATGTAGCACTACTTTCTGAAGTGTATTATTTTTTTCTTATTCATGCTGAGTTCCTCATCTTCATATTTATTTATTATTTTTATTTATTTTACATTTGTTTACTGGGAAAGTCTGACTTGGAACAAAGCCAATTTGGAGGCCCGGGGAGAAACACTCCAGATACATGTCTTTGTAATGTGGAAGGAAATCCACATGAATGCAGGGAGGACATGCAGACTCCACACAGAAGGCACTCCAGCC
>NC_056733.1:377733206-377830706 GCF_019279795.1 Protopterus annectens
ATAATAGGCTGCACCTCGATTACAGTAACAGTAGTAGACTAAACTTCTAGAAGTACAGTCAGCATAAAATGAAAAATCAATATGATACCCCAATACAGGATGTATAAAGTGTGAACCACTATGTATATATTTACATGCACTACAGTGCCTGCATGGATAAGTACCTTGCCTTTAGGAAATAAAATTTCCTTACTCTTATTGGTCTTATAGCATAACTGTTTCCTTAGGGATAAATTATTTGTAAATGGAAAACTTGGTCTCTCAGTCACGAGTTCATGTAGCTCATTAGCATATAAAATATTCAATTTTTTCTTGATGATTTCACAAAATAAATTAACATTACTGGAATAAGTTAAAGGAAATCTAATAGTCTTCACAGATACTACATTACTTTGTTGCCCAGGTGAATCGACTCTTTCAGAAAAACATGGCCTCCCTTTAGCCCTTCCCTCTTTCATCACAGTATTAATACATGCATCAATTTCTTGCTCACTATAACCTCTACACAAAAAAATCACATTTCAAACTGTGGAACGCATCATTAAGTTGTTGAGCGTCACTATGCAGTCTCATTATCCTGAGAAACTGTCCTCTAAGGACATTTTTAGAGATGTGCCTAGGGTGCATACTATTTTTGTGTAGCAGTGAATTCCTTTTAACATCCTTCCTATATAGTGCAGTTTTTCTATTCCCACTTTGCCCAACGGTTCTTGGAATTCATAAATTCCAATGCCCTGGATGAACTAATCCATAGTCCCACCAGGGGCTCCAGTATCCCAGACCTGGTCATTACCAACATGGGAAATCGATGCTCCACACCTATGGTCACCCCCTCGTTAGTCAGGTCAGACCATAAGCTAATCACCCTTAACATCCACATCCCAACCCCACCCCCCAGTAAGGAAACCTCCATAAAAAACTTCTCCAAAGCCAACTTCATGCTGCTCAAGTCAGAAATGACAAACTTCATGACACCCATGCAGCCGGGAACTGAAAGTTCGAGTGCTGAGTCCTACACTAAGGCACTGTATGAGCACATCCACTCATGCATGAATCGTGCCATCCCAAATAGAACCAAGATGCTCTCCTCCAAAAAAAGGAAGCCAATCTGGTGGTCCCCTGCAATAAACAAACTTTACAACAAAAGGAAGAAACTGTTGCAGAAAAGAGGAAAATCCCAGGATGCAAAAAACTCCCTTACCAGCCTCAGTAAGAAGCTGATATCCCTCATAAAATCCTCCAAAGCTAGTTACGAAAATAAAATTGCCAAAGATTCCAAAGACAACCACAAGGCATTCTATAACTATGTCAAGAATCTAAATGGCAATGCTTAGATCTGCTCTGAGCTACAACAGAATGGCATTAAATATACTGATCCTATGGATATTGCCAATATCCTGGTAGATCGATTCAGTGCCAACTCTCACCCCTAAATGGCCCATCTCAATACTGGAAGATTGCCAAATTCCGGTAATAACGGCCACACAGGTAAAAAAACACACTCTCCAAAGCTAAGAATACAGTATCCATGGGACCAGATGACATCCCCGGCTGTGTACTACATGAACTACAAAATGAACTGGCACCTCACCTAAGTGTCATGTATAATCATACTCTCACCTCAGGCTTCATGCCCACTGAGTGGTGCACAGCTACAGTTATCCCATTCCACAAGGGGGGATCCACCTTGGATCCCGGGAACTACCGCCCCATCAGTCAGATGAACCTGATCTGCAAGGCCACGGAATGTATTTTCATGGAACTTATAAACAAAGACATTGGCAACCTTAAAACACTGGACCCCACCCAGTTTGGGTTCTTGAAGGGCCGATCTTGTCTCCTGAACCTGATTGACTACTTTGAATCAGTCTCCAGGGCTGTGGACGAGGGTAAGGCAGTCCACACAGCCTATCTGTACCTCACCAAGGCCTTTGACACCATCCCCCACTGTGGAATCATAGATAAACTTACTAAGCTGGGCATTACTCCCTACGTCACTTGATGGGTTGCCAACTGGCTTACTGACAGAACCCACACTGTAAAAGTAGCTGACTCCAAATCCAGCTCCAGAAAAGTGACAAGTGGAGTACCTCAGGGTTCAGTCCTGGGACCTCTCTTGTTTGACATCTACTTCTCCGAAGTACAGGCCAACACTAAGGGACTCTGGCTAACAAAGTTCACAGATGACTGACTTCAAACTGGGAGCCGTTATTGAATCCCCGAATGATGTGGATACTCTACAAAAGGGCCTTGCAGAAACAGAGGAAACACCTGGGGAGAATGCTTTCATCAGCCATGCTAGCAGAGCCACTCAGCTTGTCCCTGCATGTTCTAGTGCAGTTAGAAGGCAAGAGAAGTAAGATGCCAGTGACAGTGTTGGAGGCAGACTGCTTGATTGCCTTTGCAAACATAATAAGCTGATCAAATGTACTTAAAACTTTGATTTTGCCAATATGATTCAGTGCTACAATTAGTTCAGGAAGAGGTTCAGTCCTGTAGATGCACTTGAGTATCTGGCACCACTGCCTGGACCAGGGTAGCAACAGCTGTGAGGAAAACCTGCTTCCCAGACTATGATAGATCTTACAATTATGTGGAGCAGTGAAGTGGGCAGAGGGGGAGTGGGATTAACCACTTAAGCAAAACACACAAGAAGAATACAGTAAAATATGATACAGCAATGTAAACAAACAGCTGTAGTGAACATTCATAAAGACCAAAAAGGGCAGTTGGAAGATGAGCAAATGTCATAATGAGTAGATTCTTGTATACAAGGTAAAAGGACTCACTTGCAGATCCATACCGCAAGTATTAATCAGCTGAAATATTTTGGTTGAAGCAACAATGAGATTGTAATGACACAGCATATCTGGGACTGATCAAAGTTTTGAAAAATAGTCAGATAGAAAACTATACTTGAAGGGGTGGTCTATTCAGCATAGGTAAATAATGAAACAATTCTGTGCTGCTGCAGTGTAACAGGTTTAGTAAATATACCATTTGCTGAAGCAAGAATTCAATAAAACAATCTACTGCAATCGTGCAAATTATTATGATATTTACTCATCTGCTGAATCACATTATTTATTTCTTCTAGTTTATTGTGTGCATGATAATTATGTTTAAAAAGACAATCAGTGCCATTTTCATACTGAAGTTGGTGATGGAGGGACAGCGCACTGGGTATGCTTTTTGTCTGTTTTTTGCCTGTTGCAAAGGTAGCAACCTTAGCTTCAACTTAAGAAGCTGCCAATGAAGTTGTGAAAGTGAGTTGCAATATGAAATAACACTAGATTTGTGTTGGTCTCATTATTTTCATCGTGTCTGCTAATATAAATTGATTTAAGAGCAATAATGTTTGGTTATCTATTTTTAAAATATCACCATTTAAAGTATCTGCCCCCCTCCGCTTTTTCTGTCTGAAGGCATATATATATAATCCCATTGTCTGGTTAAGTGGTTTAAAAATATTCACATTTATCAGAAACAGCATGATTGTAGGTATGCATTATAATTAAGAACTATAGCTCCTCACTGGAAAATGTAACCATGCTTGCATCATACCAGGGCCTACTATGTTACTACACCATTGTATATGACTGTACTGCTGTGCTGCATTGTATTACTCCTAGTTGTATTATTACAATTCCTTGGGCCTTCTCACTTAAACCTGTAATTTTCTGGCAAATAGCAGAGGAGTGAAGTCATTAAATAATGACAAACATTTGAGTTTAAGGCTCCACATCCTTCAGAAAATTCATGCTAATGCAAAACATATTATTCTATCAACTTTCTAAGTTTGTAAGAGCAATATTTAAAATCTGTCCCGATTTGTCCCCCCATCATTTTAGGCTTTGTCCAGATTTTTTGCTCTAAGAGGTTGAGAGGTATGACTTTGATTCACAAATAAATGGGAAATATCACTTGCAAGATATAGCTCTAGTACACATCAGCTTGCAAAATATGAAATTTAAATGATGCAGGTTATGAGCATACGAAGCAAATATGACAAAAAATGCATTTTATTTGCTGGAGGGAACATTCCTCTGCAGGAAAGAGGCTGTCTGAGAGATGTGCCACAAAACAGAACCAACATTTAATATAGTTTATCATCTCAATCGTCAGGGCCATAAAGTCATAAGTTGAACTTATATATATCTGCATAATTATGAACTCTTTATATTTGTGAGAGAGTACTGTGTCGGAAACAAATGATTAGTAAGGAAGTAGAAATATTGGCCTGTAGCACTTAAAAAGTGCAATTTAAAATGTTAGACATAACAATGCTCAATCTATTCCTGGGAATGATTACAGAATATAAAATATCAAGTATAAGATCTTGGTGGTAAATTAAGCCTTCTCAAATTGCTTTCTAAGTTGAATGTTTTTAATACAAATACATGACTTCTGCTGAGGATGAGACATTTATAGAAGCAAATTGTTTTACTTTGGGCATTTTTGTGCTGCATTGCATATTTTCAGAGCAGTAACTGAAATGAAAGTAAAAGGCAGTCATTTCTAGCCTTACCTGAACTACACTGAAACACTAAAAATGTTAGTACCTACAGAAGATAAAACATGTCTTTGGTGACACAGTTCCAGGAACAAACGATTTACTGCATCAGTGAGATACCACATGCGGAAACTCATACTTTTTAAACAGGTCTGCACCATTCACTGTAAATAAACTGTTTTTCAGCTTTTATCAAACAGGATATACCTGATAGTTGTTCTGCACTCATATTTTAAGAGGGGCGGCTGCAGCAGTTAACGCCTTTCTGAAACTCGGGTCAACTGAGTGTGAAAGAGTTTATTGCAGTAAAGGCCTATGAAATATGGTTCTGCTATGAAACACCAACTTCCTGAAAGTTGACATTCCAAAAGAAAAAAAGAAAAAAAAAAAAAAGAAATGCCCAAAATCCAAAAGGGGAAAAATGTTTTTCTTATTTTTTTGCAGGAGGTTGCACATTCCCTGAAGTCAAATATGCCAACTCCACGGTCACACCAACTTGAAGAAGGGAGAACTCTCTCTAAAGAAGTGAATCATTGCCAGTTCAGAATTAGACATCGCATCAGCAATGATTTCCTTTGGAAAAAAGCATTTTGCATTATGCCTTTCATTTTTTTTCCTGTGGGCTACCGATGGCTGAATAATTAGACCTTGAGCATGTGCAGGGCAGCCATGGAATTTAAAGGCAGCATATGCATGCGGTTTTACAGGAGAAACTGTTTAATGCACTTAATTTTGAGGCCATATAGAATGAAGTGTGTTTTGGTAGTCAGAATAAAGCACTATCCAGCATGAAATGGTTCCATAAATGTAACCAACTACCACCCCAGTTAACTGGTTATAAAGAACCTCATGCTTTACCACCATGAGAGCAGTGTGGTTTTATAAATGTGATAGAATACCAGCTAAACGGATCTGAAGAATATGCATGTTTGGTCACTGTATACATGGGTGGTAGCATAAAATATTTAGAACATTAAATAACTGAAAACCACAGCTTGGAGAGATGTTACCCTTCATTGCAACAGAAGCAAGATTTGGTTCAAGAAGGATGATCAACTTTTTGATGTAAAAATTAGACTACTTTCTTGGTAAGCCAGATTCATTAAAGCCTACACAGTAGCATACTGTTTTGGATTCAATAAGTGGCTCTGCATGGTGTGTAGAGCCATGCACCATCATGCAAACAAGGTAAACACCATGGAATGCAAATTACTGCATAACGAAAAACATAAGCGGGGACTCAACCATCTGAACAGATTTATTAGAAGAAGCAGATAAAACACATAACATTCAATTTAAGACAGCAAAGCTTTTGAGTTAAAAACAACTATTTTTCAATGCCGAATCCCTGCTTACATTTTTTGCGATTTTTTACTGTTTAGCATTTGGGACCCATTTGGATACCTGGAGAGTTTTTACTTGTTTGTATACTATTGCTTAAGCAGTTGAATTGTATGCTAATCAACCAATCCAAGATGGAAGAGCTATTCAACAAGCTATAAAGGAACTGTGTCGACTTAGTGCTGGTTTTCCCTGTGATTTCCAAAACCTATTGAAATACAGCCATGGAAAGGATGTTAGGGGCTGCTGTTGCTTTAATTCATGTGCATGTGCAACATGCTGAAGTCTATGCTGCTACTGCTGCTAATAGACCAAGGCTAAGAAGGAGAAGAGTTTTCATGGCCAGTGAGACAAAATGAATTTTAAGCTGCTGACACATGTAACTGTTGTGTGTGTGTCTGTATGGGTCCTCCAGGTGACATTGGCGTGCATAAACACAGTCAAGCTCTGTGCTACCCCTACATCTTGTTATGTCAGACAGGTGTGAGCCATGTATGGTAGAGGAGGCAGTTCATTGTTGTACCTGACCACAAGAACTGACTCTGTCAGGAGTTGCACTGGCATGTCCATGCCCACTGGCAGATGAACTGCTGCTACCTGAGTGTGACTGATGTCTGCTGGAAAGGCTCCCCTCACAAGGACACCCAGGACCACAACCCCATGGCCTGTCATGTCTGGGTGTGGACAGCTCAACCACTGATGGAGCAGAGGAAGTACTGCCACTATGGGACCATGATTGGGAACAGCCATATTGGCTAACAGCAGATGATGTGGCTGACCTATACCCATGAGGATGCCATCCCCTCCCAGCAAATGTTCCTTCACAGACACTGCTCATTCCAATGTGTGATTCATCTGATCCATTGACTTGGCAGCATGGTGGAGGCAGTCCTGCATGTCAGCCTGTGCCATATCTACAACCCTAAGCATTTCTCTGTAGGACCTATGGGAATGTTCCTGTGCCTCCATGACAGTCCTAAACATAAGTTGAATGGCATGGGAAGAGACATCTGGGTCAAGTGGAGGATGGACAACAGGCCTTGTCTGAGCACCCCTAATAACCCCCCCCCCCCCGTGTGGCACATGGCCCAAGCTTTGACTATGGCCAGAGTCAACAGGTATTGAAGCAGCAGTAAATACATTTCCCTAATCGATTTTCTTGCCCTCCACCTGTCCAATATCTGAGGGCTCACTGGAATGGGTAGGCATAGGCCTACTGGCTGTGTCTGATGGAATTACAGGTGGTGGCTGTATGTCAACCTCAATGTCAGACTCAACCTCTGCACCACCTGACTGTGCCTCTGTTTGGCTGTCATTATCATCAGAGTCTGCTGATACTCTGACATCAGTTGGTAGAAGTCCCACACTTCTACTATCAGGATCATCTGTGAAAATAAGCAACAAACACAGGAACAATTAATACCTACACTAATGTAGTCCAATATATGCAAACAACATAACAGCCACTATTAGACAGTACAGAAATGCACACAACAGTCCTGACATCAACATCACACACTAAAATGCTTCTTTGAATTGGTCATCAGTACTAACATAAAATGTTTAGCTTATCATGTGCAGATGATGGTATGCCAGATGGTCCTGGACAAAGTTAAGCAAAAGGTAAGGACAACATCATCACAATTAGCAGTAATGCAGTAGGTAATACTTTTTCCCCTTTATATGTCCATTAACTATACTTTCAACAAGAACTTGGATGACAACTCCAACCTAAGCCAATCAATCAGAATGTGTTGTTAATTGTAGCAATCTTCAACCCCCCCCCCAAAAAAAAAATTCTTGTGAAACATTACTAACATTTTGATTTAAATTGTTTTACTATACAGCAGTATTTAACAACTGAGATACAAAAGCTCCTCCTGGGGCATACTTGCTGTCCCTGAAACAGTAGCACCAATGTCAAGGACATGCTCTGCACTTTCCTGGGAGCTGTCTGGATCCATGACAGTGGACAGGAATTCTTCTTTTGCTGTTAGTGGTGGATCTGTACCCCTCCAATACCTATCTAATAACGGGCCACTGCAGCTGCTCTCCTCCATGCAGATGAGACCATGTCAGTGACCCTATGGAGCACCTGATCATATGACCTGCTGTGGCCACCTACTGCATTCACATCAGCAACTATCTGATACCAAATTTGCATTCTGCCTGACATATCTCCATGTCCCCCCTCAAGTAGGAAGGCACTATGTCACCTAAAAGCTTCCAGAATTACCTGATTTTCAGGGTCAGTGAAGGATGGTTTTCAGGGATTGAGATGCCTGGGTGCCATTGTTTTAGGTGTCCAGAAAGGCAACAGAAGGATAATACACATAACTACCACATAACAACAAAATAACTGTTCCCAGATAAAATAGAAAAGGTAGCATTTCAGTATTACCCACTTGATAAACATAAAACAGTCTAGAGATTTGAAATACGAACAACAGGCTGGATGGAAAATAGGAGAGTAACGATAGCAGCCTGTCTTTGTTTGTGTCATAAAGGAACTGCAGCTTTGCTCCCCACATCCCCAAAAGAACAAGCAAATGACACATTTTGCTAGCAAACCATCTTTGAAATGTTAAAAGTGGTATCAAATGAGCTGTCCTTGAAACATGTCTACAGATTTAACACAAAACATTCCATTTTAAGGTATTGCCAATCATGTATAACTGTGAAATGCCCTGACAAACATGCCCATAGCTTCAGTACACCTCTAACTAATGCTTTCAGATAAACGTGCAGCCTTTGCTAATTATATATATATATAAATATATATATATATATATATATATATATATATATATATATATATAAACTATTAAACAGACTTTTTTATTTTTCTTAACTACATTTCAGATTATGTGGTATATGCCTGACAAAATGCAAGCATACCTTCTCAAGTTCATTAATCTTATGTGCACATGTATCCCAAAGTAATAGCCTCTTTTCTCTGTTCTCCACAAAAACAAGTCTCTTCACCTTCAGTTTCCCTAGCTACACATTTGCCTTTTTATGGTGTAGATTCAGGGCTGTTAGCACAGTGAAGGTGCAAATGAGGTGTGAACTCTTTAGAATTTCTGAATTCCAAATACTTGGCTTTGTATAGCAGATATAAACATATAAACATAGTGCAGGCACTCCACCAGTGTTTGTTTTTAATGGATTGCAACTGTGAATAATTACTGCTAGAGAGAAGGAAAACAACTGCAATGCAGACTGCTCTACATCCGATGGGTGTGTCAGGATAGACTTACAAAGTGCTAGATATAATTTTGTCAAGGTTGAAATTTAAGTAAGCAGCACACAGTTCACAGGTTCTGTTCATTAACAACAAATCTCCCCTTTATTTGTTGGCAACTGTATATTACATTATTGCCATTTAATATCCTCACACATTTTAAGGACAATGATAGAGAATGGATTACAGACTTCATGTCTCAGATTATCGGTCAGATAAAAGAAGAATGAGCAACAGACACACAGAGGTAAGACAGAGCTGCATATTTGCAATCAATACTCATAACTGTTTGTTTGATTATTCAGCGTACTACATCAAGAATTAATACATGTACAAATAACTGTGATATGGTTTCATATTACTGTAGATGATGTTGCAGTTGGTTGTATGCAGAATGATTTCAGTTCCTTGCTGCAAATGTGTTTGTGTGGGAGACAGGGATAAGGCACCCTAATGTGTTCTGAAGGTTCATTGGAGTGAGAGTTCAAATCCAGAGCTATGTAGAACTATTTCATGTGGTACCATTTTGTAGTATGTATGTTATAGATTGCTTTTCCTCATTTCAACTACTTTTCCCTTTTTTTTGGGGGGGGTAGTGTTTTCACTATTTATGGCTTAGTGCAAACACGGGAAATAAAGAAAAATTGAATGCCAGGTCTGGCTGTGTTTATCTAGTTTGTGCGAAGCATGGCAGTGTGCAAACTGGACTACTGGTGCACCCAAGAAGCAGACAGAACACCTGCAGAACACCTGCAAACTGGGCATCTGAATAAGGGCAAAGGTCAAAATCAATACACTGTTGCAATTTTTTGCTTAGCGGCATTGTGTTGTGGCTATCAAGGGATCTCCAAAACCTGCAGACAGGACTCAGACAGCCAATAACTGAAACTGGATACATTCAATTAATTCTCTTGTGCCCTGCACAAACATAAGTGACATTGTATGGTGGTTAACACAGAGACATTAACAATGATTAGGAAATTAGGGAATGTCATGTAACTAGTCCTGTGGCAGCAGGTCTAAGTGCAGGGCTGGAGTATAGATGGTCCTGGGTTCTAGTACAACAGCCAAAAACTGAAACTGGATATATTCAGTTAATTCTGTTGAGCACTGCGCAAACATGCTAAGTGGCGTTGTATGGTGGTTAACACAGAGAGGTTAAGAATAATTAGGGAATGTCATGTAACTAGTCCTGTGGCAGTAGGTATAAGTGTAGGGCTGGAGTATAGATGGTCTTGGGTTCTAGTACAGGGTGTGCAACCTACTTTTACTGTTGTGACAGTGCAGTTTATAGTATTGAACTGAAAAATAGACAAATGTTTCAGCATTCTTGTGGCAACAGGTATAAATGTACGACTTCCATACACATGGTTTTGGGCTCTACTACAGGATACTCCATGCACTTTTATTTTTGTTCCACTTCCCATTATATTCACTCTCACTTATAACACTTTATATAGTGGAGCTGATTTGAATTATATGTATAAGGGATGAGACACCATTACTGTGTATGACTGAGGGTATACTGCCTGCTATGTTTCTGTAAGTATAATTCTCTATCTGGACTTGCATGGCCTTCACAATTACATAAGGCACATACACAACTGGATCTATATTCAATAACCTTGTCAGGTCACACACATACATGTGTAAGAGCTCAAACTATCAGCTGTATTTATGTATGATTCCTGACTATGAGTAGCACTTCCTCTGTGGCAAAGATGGAAAATCAGTGTTGTGGAAGGAAATGTTTTTTCCGTTATGCCTAAGTTTGAATCCCATAGTTTAAAAATCAATTTTCCTCAGTGAATAAAGTCAAAAACAAATGTGTTGGGTCATTACATTTATACCCCCAGTGTATGTCTGCAAACTTAACTCACCTAAAAGTTACCTTCCAATTTCCAATATATATTTCCTGGCTACATCAGTAGACAGCCCCCAAACTAAGGTCAAGTGTCAGTTTAACCTTTCAATTTCAAAAATTGCTTTCTTCCATGCTTGATACTGTTGCTGCTTAATATTGTGTAAATGCGGTTGGCATCATTGCTTGGGTTTGTGCACTACCAGTAAACATGATAACTGGAATTGGCAGGAAAGCATCAGTTTCCATTGCTCTAGTTTGGCTGGTAGACATGGTTGGCATTAGAGAGGAAGGTATCAAGTTTAGGGCACAGAGGTGGGGTGTCCTGGAGTCCAGGATATTTTTTGGACCCCTGGTAAAGTGTCACAGCAAGGCCACAGCCAGGCTTTTTCAGGGGGACTAGTCTAGACCCCAGCACAAGTCTGAGATGTGGAATAGTATAGCCCAGGCTGTTTCCAGTGCCACTGGCATCCCACACACTGGATAGCAGTGTAGGCATCATTTTAATGACCTACACAGGTGAAAAAGGCATACCATCAAGCATTGGTTGATTGAGTTTGAGACTGTGGATATCCCACAGCTGTGTAAATATGACAATAAGAGAGTACCTGTAAGACTCAGAACGCTAAATATAGGCAAGACTGGTATACATAATGCACTTCTGTTCTTTTCCCAGCTGCCACCAAATGTGAATTCAATAAGCAGGCTCATATTTCCCGAATGGAGAGACTGAGGGAAGCAAGTGGTAAGGTTAATGATAGCTTTTTTGGGTCTTAGTTGTATCAAATTGAGCATGCAAATCCCAACTGTAAAAGCATTAGTCTGTAGCACAAATCAATTGTAGGAGTGAAATATTAGACTGTAGCTAGAGGATGTGGGTTCACATACCACAGTTCACAACTATACAGTACTGTTATTGCTTTAATAATATTTACATTAAATTAAAAACTCTATACCAGTGGCACAAATGCCCTGCTGTAAAATGTAATCTGTATAATTGGAACATGCATATGTGCAATGTATCCCCATTTCAAGAATTACTTTTAGCAATCTATGGTATAGTGTGTATATGTTAGGACATATACTTAAATTTAATACTTCAGAGAAAAGAGTTGATAATTGTGATTATGCATTGTATGTCACATATAATGGTACTCACTTTATCTCTTTCTTTTCCTCACTCCAACCCTTATCTCCCTCTTTATTTTCTTTTATGCATTGTCAAAATGTCTCTGTGTCATCCATGTATACCACATCACTAAATGCTACACAGCAGAGTGAGGTAGGGCAGCCCCACTGGATCAGCCTGCCCCTGCTCCACTGGCTCCAGCACTGATGACCAGCATGTCTTGGAGCCAACCTGGCAGCACTACCTCTGCTTTCCCTGCACTACTTGTGCCCTCAGGTAGTACTGCCCAGGAAGCTGATGAAGTGGTACCCTCAAGGAGCAGTGCAGAGGTGGTGATTTCATCACACACTGGGAGATGCCAGGGTTAGTGCATAGGGTCATGCACTGTACATTGTTACACATCTACACCAAATGGAGTGGCTGCTCTCCCTCATGATCTGTAGGAGGAGGAGAAGACATCAAGTACTCCAGCTGCCAGTGGAGAAAGAGGACAGTGATGACAGTCCATTGGGTGAGGACTTGACTCTCCATGTGTCCAAGCTTGACAGGCATGTGTTGTCCTCACCCTCACCCCATTCATCGTGTCTCAAACCTTTTGTACCTCTCACCATCCCTGTCTCTTGTCTTGCTTGCCTTGTTTGTTTGCATTTGCTTCCTCACCTACCCAATGTACCTGACCCAAACATACCTAAGCCCCTTACCCAGCAGTCCTTTCTTATTGAATTAAAACAAAAAATGAGCACATGCCCCACAAAAAAAATTGTCTCATACATAGCTCTACATTTTGCACGTGTCTTCTTGACACACTTGATTTGGTCCAGTTTGGCTATACAATATGATTGCATTGTTGTCACCCCTCTCTCTGGGGGTGACAGTCCAAGGTCAGCTAATATTCTGCAAATATGATCAGTTTTTAATGTTGAAGAAATGGATAGCTATGGTTCTTTCCTACCTCCCTCGTGCACATTCCTGTATTGCTTTCCCTTTGTCCTTCTCCCTGATTGGTCCCCAATTCACCACTTTCCTACCTTCCCCATTTTAACACCTATAATCTAGTCAAAAAATAGAATCATACACAACACACATAAGAAGCAGAGCAAGCAATGGATCCCTTCACTTTTTGGCCTCTATGTTTGTGTGGAGTTTGGCATCACACAGCAATGCCAAATGATGGTGATCAGTGGTACAATGCCACTGTTACCTTAGCACAGTGCTGCTTAACCCTGCTGCACTATGCCAACACACAGTAACACATGTACTATAAACGATTAATGTCATTCCATTATTACTGTTTATTTAAACATCATAGATACACCTGGATTCAAACCCAGTATCATATGGACTCAAAAAGAAGTGTGCCAATGCATTTACACTTGTTGCCACAGAGTCAGTTAAGCATCAGATGTGTTTCATAAACTCAGTACTAACTGTCAGACTTTTACCAGTGCAGCTTGCATTTGTGCACTGCTTAACTATGGACAAACAGGGAAAGTAATGGAAATGTGTATCTCGCATGCGCAAACACTTTACCAATGAATGAAAGCCAAGAACACAGCATCCATGGGACCTGACAACATCCCAGGCTGTGTTCTACATGAACTACAGTATAAACTGGCATCCCACCTAAGCACCATGTTCAATCATAGCCTCACCTCAGGCTTTGTGCCCATTGAATGGCGCACAGCAATGGTTATCCAACTCCACAAAGGGGGAGCCACCAAGGACCCTGGGAACTACTGCCCCGTTAGCCTAATGAGCCTGGTCTGCAAGGCCATAGAATGTATCATCATGGAACTTATAAACAAAGACATTGGTAATCTCCAATCTCTGGACCCCACCCAGTTCAGGTTTGTAAAAGGCAGATCATGTCTCCTAAACCTGATTGACTTCTTTGAAACAGTCACCAAAGCCGTATATGAGGGTAAGGTGGTTCATACAGCCTATCTAGAGCTCACCAAGGCTTTTGACACCACCCCCCACTCTGGAATTATAGATAAACTCACTAAACTAGGTATAAATCCCTATGTGACAAGATGGGTTGCCAACTGACAGAACCCACACTGTGAAAGTAGCAGAAACCAAATCCGACTTCAGACCAGTGACAAGTGGAGTACCACAGGGTTCAGTCCTGGGTCCTATGCTGTTTGGTATTTACTTTTCTGAAGTACAGGCTAACACAGAAGATCTTTGGCTAATGAAGTTCACAGATGACTGCAAACTAGGAGCCATAATTGAGACTCCTAATGATGTGGACATCTTACAAAAGGGCCTCACTGAGACAGATGCCTGGTGCTAAAGCAATGGCCTCAAGCTCAATGCCAAAAAAGTGCATTGTCATCCCCTTTGGTAAAAATTCTGTACCCATGAGCTACCACATAGGTGGTAGTCTACTTAACACCGAATGTGTGATAACAGACCTTGGGACACAGGTGGACAGTAGTCTCTCCTTTGATAATCACATCACCACAGTAGTCAGGAAATCCTTCTACATGGCACACTTCATCACAAAAGGTTTCTCATTCAGGAAAAAAGAGGTCATTGTTCCCCTCTACTCGTCACTCATTAGACCCATTATAGAGTACAACGCCCCTTTTGGTATGTACCTCACAAGACGTCTACAACAACTGGAAAGGCTGCAGAAATACCTCACAAAGAGGACTACTGGCCTCAAACAGATGCCCTATGCAGACCATCTCAAAAAACTCCAGATTTACTTCGTCGCATATCACCCACTCAGAGGCGATCTCTGCCTAACATACAAAGCTATGTCAAACCCAGAACTGTTGGACATGCTCCACTTAAAGAAATCCCAATCTCTCTGAGCTACATGCTCTAGGGACCTAAAACTTGTCACCACAATAAACAGAACATGCTGGAGAGATAGATTCCTGTCCCAGAGATTTCCCATACTCTGGAACAAACTACCTATCTATATCAAACAAAGCTCCTCATTAGCACTCTTCAAGAAAAATCTTGATGACTGGATGGGAAATAGGAAATTCACTCTGGGAATCACATCTGTGGCTCTACTTGACAGGGGCACAGGAAAATAATTTTCTTGGATGGTGAAAGACAGGGTACCTTTTTGGCTAGGCTTTTATAGGCCCTATGATTGATAGCCTAGAACCTACCTATGAACCTATGAACCTATGAACAGTCACACAAACCAGCTGCTTGACACACTATGGAAAACTAAATATTATTTATTGGTTCTGTTTACTGTCTATTTCCTGCTTATGACATGAAATTACACGTGGAAACATAACAAACTAAAGGCCCTATCTAACAATATGTCACAAATTTACAATACAGTCATGTATTGCCTCCCCCTAAGCTCTGCAGCCCTGGTGTCTCAGTACTTTTTTCACACATATATCAACTACACTACAGAAATTAATATGTTGTGCAATATGCAATGCACATCAATCTGGTGACATGCAGAACTAGAACTATTGACCCATAAGCCTAAAGAGCCCACATGCAATTCCTAAACCTGGTCTGTGACATTAACAGAACTTGTTAGTGGGATAGATTTGTGTCCCAGAGACTCCCTCGTCTATGGAATAGACTCCCTCTCCATGTTAAGCAGAGTACCTTTCTAGCCCTCTTTAAGAGGAACCTGGATGACTGGATGGGAAACAGAACTTATCCACACAGACATAGGTGACCTTCAACACACTTGACCTGACCCATTTTGGTTTTGTCAAGTGTAGATCTTGCTTATTAAATCTAGTGGACTTTTTTGATAATTACACTGAAGACCTGGATGAGGGATAACAGGACATACCACTTATGTTGATTTATCCAAGACCTTTGAAACTATCCCCCATTTATGTCTCATAGCAAAACTCTCCCATCTAAGGATTAATTCATACATTAGTAGATAGATAGCCAATTGGTTCACAGACAGAATGCACACTGGCAAAGTTGGGGACTGAACCTCCACCACTAGACCACTTACCAGTGGAGTACCACAAGGATCTGTGCTGGGCCCTCAACAGTTTATTTCTCTGAAGTCCATGCAAAGGTAGATGGCCTGTGGCTTACCAAGTTTGCAGATGACTGTCACTGAGCACACTCATATAGACTCCCACAATGATGTTAACATATTACAGAAAGGGCTGACACAGACAAATGACTGGTGCAAAACTCACAGACTAAACTTTAAAGCAAAAATGCCTCATTGTCCCCTTTGGCGTTGAAGTGGATAAGGGCACTGCCACTGACTCAGGCAACTATAGGCTCATCAGCCTAACTACCCTGATCTGCAAGGCCATGGAATGTATTATCATGGGCCTTATAAACAAGGACATTGGCAACCTCCAAACACTTGACCTCACACAGTTTGGTTTTGTCAAAGAGAGATCATGCCTATTAAAGTTGGTCAACTTCTTCAAAACAGTCACCAAAGTCGTGGACAAGTGGAAGACAGTACACATCACCTACCTTGACCTAGCCAAAGCCTTCCACACTATTCTTCCCTTAGGCATAATAGATAAACTCTCCCAGGTAGGCATCAACCTGTTTGTTACCAGATAGGTAGCTACCTGGTTCACTAATAGAACTCACTCAGTCAAAATAGGGAAAGCCCCTCTAATAGTAGACCCCTAACAAGTGGTTTACCTGAAGGATCGGTCTTGGGGCCTCTACTGTTTGAGATATACTTTTCTGAGGTGCAAGCCAAAACCAGTGGTCTGTGACTGACCAAGTTTGTGGATGACTGTAAGCTGGGTGCTGTCTTAAATTCCACTAGTGATGTGAACATCCTCCAAGAGGGTCTTACCCAAGCTAATGACTGGTGCCAGGAGCATTGCCTCAAACTGAATGCCAAGAAATGCTTCATTATTCTCTTTGGGAAAAATGGTGCCCCCACTAAATATCACATTAATAACAATGTACTAAGCATGCAGTTAGTTGTGAGGGACTTGGGCACCCAGGTTGATAGAAACCTGACTTTTGACCACCATGTTGCCTCCATTGTATGGAAGGCTTTCTACATGGCCCACCTCATAAGTAAGGGTATTTCATCCAGGAACAAGGAGATAATAACATGCTTCTATTCCTCTCTTATTAGACCCATTATTGAGTACAATTATCCCTTCAGCATGCACCTTGCTAAGCAGATGCAGCAGTTTGAGAGACCATAGAAGTTCCTGACCAAGAAAATCCAGGGTGTCAAACACCTGTCCTATACAGATAGGCTAAAAGCCCTGTCCCTCTACTTAGTCTCATATATAGACTGCTCAGAGGTGACCTGTGTCTGGCATACAGAGCCATCTCAGACCCAGCCTTGATGGAGTTGCTGCATATTTATAAGTCAAAATCCACTCAGACAGCCCACATGCAATTCCTAAACCTGGTCTGTGACATTAACAGAACTTGTTAGTGGCAAAGATTTGTGTCCCAGAGACTCCCTCGTCTATGGAATAGACTCCCTCTCCATGTTAAGCAGAGTACCTTTCTAGCCCTATTTAAGAGGAACCTGGATGACTGGATGGGAAACAGAAAATACACCCCTGGGATCCCACCTGTGTCCCTGCTGGACAGGGGAAACAGGTGCTGACTTTGTGGGAACATAGGGGAAATACTTAGCTAGGTTTATAAGGGCCTCTAGGCCAATAGCCTAGTATCATCCTAAGAACCTAAGTACCCCTTCTAATTATGATATAAATAGCACCCTTGTAAGTTCAGACACAGTGTTGTGAGACTTGAGAACACATGTTAATAGCAAGCTACACTTCAATCACTATGTGTCTATAGTGGTGAGACACACATTCTACATTGCTCACCTCATAAATATGAGCATCACATCCAGGACCAGGGAGATAATAGCTCCACTGTACTCGATCCTTATCAGACCACTAATTGAGTACAATGCTTCCTTCTGTCTGTACCTCACCAAACACCTGCAGCAACTGAATAAAACACAGAGGTTTGTGACCGGGTGAATCCAGGGCCTCCAAAAAGACATATATGGAAGGACTGAAAGACCTGCCACTGTACTCAGTATTATGCAGGCTGCTGAGAGGTAACTTATGCCTGGCTTACAGGACAGTCTCAGGCTCTGCCTTACTGGAAATTCTGGGCATCTGTAAATTAAATGGGACAAGAATAACTTGCTCCAGGGATCTCAACCTAGCCTGTGACATAAACAGAACATGTTTGGGAAAACAGATATATCTCCCAGAAATTGCCATTCCTCTGTAGTAGGCTCCTACTGCATGTGAAGCAGTGCTCCTCAATGACCCTATTCCAGTGTAAGCTTAACAACTGGATGGGCGATTGTAAATTCAGCTCTGGGGTGGCACCTATGTCCCTCATGGGCAGGGGCAGTCTGTGCTGAGCATGAAATTAATCTGCTAGCAATGACCATCTAAGTATGCTTAATAAGGGTACTTGTATTTTTACACAGCTAGGATTGTAAACACCCTAGAGCCATTAGTCTAGTAACCTCCTATGAACATATAAAGCTATGAACCTATGCAGACCTCCCAAAATTGCCTGCTGATGTTATCTACTATAAGTTGTCCTGCAGCCTTGTAAAAGTCAGACTTGTGCTGTGGCACTAGTGTAAAGTACTGTTCTGTTGTCTGTGTGTTTAGATAGGCATGGATCCTGTTTTCACTGCAGTCAACTGTGTGTGTGTATACCCAGAAAAACAGAGGTGTGTATTCTACAGTTCCCACACCAATCCCATGGACAGACAGTATATTGATTCTGGCACATGCCTACACATCCACTTCATGCAGGCCACCCAACACCTTCTCTCCACCATGGCCTGCTGATATCATCCACTATAAGTTGTCCTGCAGCTGTGTAAAAGTCAGACTTGTGCTGTGTTGCTAGTGTAAAGTACTAAGTTCTGTAGTGTGTGCATTTAGATAGGTAGGGGTTCTATTCTCATTGCACTCAACTGGGGGTGTTTGTATACTTGCTTGACATTATAGAGAGTCTTTTAAACCAGCAAGTGGGACACTGTTACTGGCATATTCTCCTCACAAGACCCTGCTGATGTCATCAGCTATAAAGTGTTA
The DNA here is from genome assembly GCF_019279795.1 of Protopterus annectens. Classification (NCBI taxonomy): domain Eukaryota; kingdom Metazoa; phylum Chordata; order Ceratodontiformes; family Protopteridae; genus Protopterus; species Protopterus annectens. The sequence continues at coordinate 377,752,329 of NC_056733.1, forward strand.
TCTGAGACACTCCAAGTCCGACTTGAGCTGTAGTGCTTGCCTTAAATACAGAGTTCTGTAGTCAGTGTACCTTAGATAGGTGGGGTTTCTATTTTTACTGCAGTTAACTGGTGTGTGTGTGTGTGTGTGTGTGTGTGTGTGTGTGTGTGTGTGTGTGTGTGTGTGTGTGTGTGTGTGTGTGTGTGTGTGTGTGTGTGTGTGTGTGTGTGTGTGTGTGTGTGTGTGTGTGTGTGTGTGTGTGTGTGCGTGTGTGTGTGCAGTTGTTTGACATTAAAGACAACCTTTTACACCACCATGTCTATTGCCATATTTTCCTCACCAGACACTGCTGATGTCATCAGCTATATCTAATTTGTGGATGTATACTACCAGGGCAGGGTCAGAGACTGGGCTGGAGGCCAGGCAAAAGTCACCTCTTCCTGTACAATGCAAATTACAGTGACATGGCTTTCAGTCTATCCATATACATCATGGCATGGTTTGTAGGCACTGTTTTCTTGGTGAGTAACCCCTGTTGTCTCTTCAACAGCTGCATGTGTCTGGTGACGTACATGCAAAAGAGAGTTTTATACTCTATATTAGTGTTCTGATGAAGTTCGAATACAATGCTGCAATATACTCTTGTGATCTGAGTACGGTGGTCTGTCTTATGATGTGTGCAACATAGGCCTTCAATACCAGTGTGGACACTTGGTGGTCAAAGTTCAGATTGCTTTGTATGTGTGTTCCCAGTGCTTGTATCACTGGGTTTCAGCATATCAGGACTGTTGTCAGTGCTGTAATTAGCAGCAAATTCCTCTTTGCAGAAAGCCAAAAAAAGATACGTTCAGATTTATTTGTAGACTATGTGGCTTTGTCACAAATAATTTGTCTGTGTTAGCCCCTCCTGTAGTATGTTACCATCATATGTGGACTCAATGATCGCACCCGGTAAGCAGCCTGAGTTGTCAAGAAATAGATTCCAAACAGTAAAGGGAAAAGCACAGATCGCTTGGGTACACCAGTGGTGACAGGTCTACTGGTACAGGTTGATTCACCAGCTTTCACAGTATGTGTTCTGTCAGTGAGCCAAGCAGTTACCCATCTAGTGACATAAGGTTTAATCCACAGATGGGAGAGTTTCTCAATGATACCTGTGTGGGGGATTGTGTTCAAACACTAGGCCAGTTGAGGCTAACCAGTATGCAGTGTCTTACCATCATTCAGGCCTATCTCACAGAATCAATGAGCTTTGACAACATCTCAGATCACCTATCACATAACTCATCATATTCACCTTCCTGACATGGTTGAATACATACTCTAACACGGCTTGCACTTGTCACCCCTGGGATTCCGGATTTTGGCAAAGGCTCTTGCCACCCCCATAGTGCCTTTTTTAGGCAAGGCTCAAATTCTAAACCTACCACCCTAGAACACAACAAAGAAAAAAAACTAAGGGTAATGCTGCTCAATGCCAGAAGTCTCAACCTCAAGATGCACGCACTCGAGGCCCTTCTCAGTATGGAGAACATCGATGTCTGTGCTGTGACAGAAACCTGGTTCAAGGCTCCTGAGAGCACCCCAGCACTATCAGGTTTTACCTCATATCATGCGTTCCGGCCCCAAAACCTGGACAATACCAAGAAAGGAGGAGGGGTATCCATATTCATCAAGGACACCCATACCTCTAGATTGGTGGCAACGCACGATGCATCGGAAACCATCCAGGTGCAATTAACCATAGGCAAGACTGCTCTGCAATTTGTAGCATGTTACAGGCCACCCTTGCAAACTCAGGAACCTCATATGGCCTTCCTGAAAACACTGGAGGGGATAAATGTATCTCCGAACACCATCATACTAGGTGACTTCAACTACCCTAATATAGACTGGGAACACTACTCAAGCCCAAACACTCTAGCTCAACAGTTCCTGGAATTCATAAACTCAAATGCCATGGAACAGCTAGTCACCATCCCCACAAGAGGAGAAAACATACTTGATCTCATCATCATGAACATGGGAGCACAATGTTCAATGCCAGAAGTATTCCCCTCACTGGTGAGATCAGATCACAAACTAATCTCGCTGGAGGTCCTCATCCCGCCCCCACCCGAAATAAAAAAGACCACAGTAAAGAACTTCTCGAAAGCCGACTTCACACTTCTAAAGACTAGTGTGGTCTCCTTTAAGGCCCCTGAGCCGGCAGTAAACATTACTCAAACCGCTGAATCACTTACAAATGTCTTCTACCAGCACCTGCAGGGCTGCATGGATCAGGCAATCCCAAGCAAAACAAAGACTCTTTGTACCAAAGGCAAGCATCCAGTCTGGTGGACCCCAGCCATAAACAAACTCTACAACAAAAGGAGAAAGCTACTACAAGACAGAGCAAAATCCTTAAAAGGTAAGACACCGCTGATCACTATAAGTAAAAAGCTAAGAGCTCTCATAAAATCATCCAAAGCTAATTTTGAGAAAAAAATAGCTAAGGACTCTAAAGACAACCATAAGGCATTCTTCAGCTATGTCAGAAACCTAGGAGGAAACTCCCAGATATGCTCAGAATTAGTTCAAAATGATGTGAAGATTACTGATCCTACAGACATTGCCAACATACTGGCTGACAGGTTCAGTGCAAACTTGTCGGGCGGTAAAGGAGAGATATCTATACCAAATGATTGTAGCCCCCCAAACATCTCTAATGCCCAGGTGAGAACTGCTCTCTCCAAGGCAAAGAACACAGCATCCATTGGACCTGATGGTGTCCCCGGCTGTGTGCTCCATGAACTCAACGAGGAATTAAACCCACAGTTAGGACAGCTGTTTAATCTTAGTCTCACCTCCGGATACATTGCCAGGAGTGGCGCAGCGACTGTGGTCCCACTCCACAAAGGCGGTGCCTCCACCGACCCTGGAAATTACCTTCCCATTAGCTTGACAAGCCTTATCTGCAAAGCCATGGAGAGGATCATAATGGATCTCATAAATAAAGACATAGGGAACTTGCAGACTTTGGATCCAACCCAGTTTGGCTTTGTCAAAGGCAGATCATGCCTCTTAAACTTGGTTGACTTTTTCGAAACAGTCACCAAGGCCATTGACGAAGGAAAGGCAGTCCATACAGCCTACCTAGACCTGGCGAAGGCTTTCGATACAATACCCCACTCGGGCATCATTGATAAACTCATCAACTTAAATGTAAACCCATACATTACAAGATGGGTTGCAAACTGGCTGAGTGACAGAACCCACAGGGTCAGAGTTGCTGGCGCCATGTCAGACTCAAAGCCTGTCACAAGTGGTGTCCCACAGGGCTCAGTCCTGGGCCCACTCTTGTTTGGCATCTACTTTTCTGAAGTACAAGCAAACACAGGAGGGTTATGGCTGACAAAGTTTGCAGATGACTGCAAACTGGGCGCCGTAGTTGAAAACACATCCGACACAGATATCCTTCAGAAGGGTCTCACAGAAACAGATAACTGGTGCCAGAGCCATGGCCTAAAGTTAAATGCCAAGAAATGCATAGTCATACCCTTCGGGAAAAATAAGGTTACCTCTAGCTACCATATAGGAGGCAATCCCCTGATCACAGAAGAAGTTATCAGGGACCTGGGAACCCAGGTGGACAGTAGCCTTTCATTCGACACCCATATCGCTAAAGTAGTTAGGAAGACCTTCTACATTGCCCACCTTATCATGAAGGGATTCACATCTAGATCAAGGGAAGTCATAGTCTCCCTATACTCATCACTCATCAGACCAATGATCGAGTACAATGCCCCATTCGGAATGTATCTGACCCGACACTTGCAGCAGCTGGAGAGGCCACAAAAGTTCCTCACCAAAAGGATAAAGGGTCTCAAAAATCTGTCTTATGCTGCCCGACTGAAAGAACTCCAGTTATATTCAGTTGCTTACCGCTTGCTCAGATGTGACCTATGCCTGACATACAAGGCCATGTCAAACCCAGATTTGATGAACATGCTTCATCTCAAAAAATCTAGATCCCTCAGAGCCACAAGGGCGGGAGACTTAAACCTCGACACGGTTATAAATAGGACGTGCTGGAGGTATAGATTCATCACCCAAAGACTCCCTATGCTGTGGAACAAAATCCCGGTTTATGTGAGGCAGAGCACCTCGCTGGCCTTGTTCAAGAGGAATCTTGACCAATGGATGGGGGATCGCAGATACACCCCAGGGGTTACCTCAGTGTCACTGCTCGACAGAGGCACAGCAAAAAAATGGCATAGTTTCTCCAAACTAAAGGGGTGGCGTAAGCCACAAAACTATGGGCTAGGCTTATAAATGCCCTCGGGCAGATAGCCTAGTATGAACCTATGAACCTATGAACACACCCTCCATATAGACTATGTTCCTGTAGAAGGGTGTACATCAACATGCATCCTTCTGAGTTGGGGGAGCAGCATCCGATGCATGCATATATATTTGTACAGACACATCCTGACACTCTTCATCTGTGAGGTAGACCAACATGTCATCATGGACCTTTTCTAAACTGACACTATTGATATCCTGGCTGTGTGCAACAGACACATGTGAGTTGTTAATGCTACATCATGTCTGTTACATCTGTTAGATGTCCTCAAAGAGGTCATTGAGGGCATGCATGATAATAACACTACCATAATTTTGAACTTGACAAGCCCAGGGCATTTGACACAGATCCACACTGAGGTATTCCCTCTTCACTGTCAGATGTGGCCATGTACACCTATATCACAAAGTGGGTCGACCACTGTATCACATAAGTGGGATCTAAATATGTTGATATGTGTGAAGTGACCTATATCTCAGGTCCAGTGATCAGGTCTGTACATCAGGGTTGTCTGTTAGGTCCTTTTCTATCTATTATTTAAGTGATGGACATCACAGGTGACATATACATCCTGTGTCCAAACAGCTGTCTGAAGGACTCCAGACTGTGGGGAATCATTGACTCCATCTGTGATATTAGTATAATACAGACAGTATCAACACACACTTAAGATTGTTGCTATAGCCATGACACCACCTGCAATGACACAAAAACTTGGGGGATATGTTACATCATAAAAATAAACACACAATACAAATATAATGTACTACAGAATGCCAGCAATGGGATTTCACAATACTCTGCACTGTATGCATTGTCCTGTATTGTGTTTGGATCATATACTTAATTATAATAATAAGAATAATAGTATTCACTGTCTTTTCAAAATTGAGTTTCCTTGGACCACCAAACTTGAAAGAATCAAGGATAAATTATAAATTAGATGAACAGAGAAAAGTGTTGTACAAAGGAAGATTGTAATAGATCAGACTGAGAAAAATATCAGACTTTTTGGTATATATATATATATATATATATATATATATATATATATATATATATATATAGATATATGAGTGTGTATGAACAAACTTTGGGAATTTGCCATAGAGAGCTGACAGCATCTGTGTTGCATGCTTGTAGATCTAAAAGGAAAATGTAATAGTTAATGCGTATTAACTGAAGCAGTTTGTTTCAGTGTATTTATTGTACTTAGTACAATACAGTAATAAGACTAATTAGTCACAATAAATAGTTAAATATACTGTGGTATGCATGCATGTAAATGCAAGTAACAGCAAGAAACAAATAGAAGGCAGTATATAATTTTTCAATGGCGAGCCACAGTTGATGGACCGAATGGTTTCTTGTTGTGACAACTACAGCTTCTTTTTCATTTTATTCAGTTAGTACATCCAGTTGCAGTGCAAACGTTTGCCTCCTTCTTATGCACAGTATCCAGTAGCAGAACAGTGCATTTCTGCAAGTTCCACAGGTCCTGTACATTTTCACAGCTGAATCTGCCAGCTGTGTTTGCCCACCTTTTGGGAGACTCAACGAGGGACTTTCTACATTTTTCTCGATGGAAGATTTGGCCAACTTCTACACAGAAACTGGTAATTCTCTTTTTGTTTCTCATTCTACAGCATGGATGCCATAAAACACAAAAGTGTACAGTGTAAGACTACCTTTCAGGTAGACAGTAATAATAGTCCAGCACATGTATGGTCAGGATTTAAATATTGGTATAAACATAACTGTAGCACAGGTAGTACTTTACTAGGTAAAGTTGATGTCAATGCTTTATGTAAATACATTACATTTGACTGGTATCTTAAACAGCAACATCATTGTTATGACAGTAAACATTTATTGTGCAAATCATATGAAACTGCTTCCAGTGTGCAATATCATAAAAGCAATGGTAAACAACCAGATGCATTATGTCCTGTCACCACATGTAAAATGTTAATTTCAGAGTTACAATATCAGTCAAGTCAGTTATTTACAGAATCTTCTGTACATCTAGCTAGACAAAAGTGGCATAAAACCACTGCACATTACAAAACAGATAAGAACAGAGACGAGGTTCATGGTGGCTGACAAAAAGATTTAATAAACTTCTAAGACACAGTCAGAGTGAGTTCAAAAAGTTCAGACAACATATGCAAAGACTTTTTCAAATGTGCATAAAAGCTTTAAAGTCAGCAGAACAAAATACTGACAAATATAATCCGGTTAGTAAAGAGCTAAAGCAACAGCAGTTAACTATGCTGATAGAAAATAATTTACGACATACTATTCTACATTTAGAAAATGGTTAAGTGTACACAGCACAAACTTTCATTCAGTTAAAGCAAGGCACTTAAATTGTGATTTTCAAGCCATTTCAAATAACAAAACAGTTCCAGGTCATACAAATCAAATGAGAGTAGTTAAACACACAAAAGATACAATGTCACAAGACTGACATGCATGTATTTTCTTTTCATCTAAAGTGCAGCAAAAAGCAAATGACAGCAAATGTAAATCATGTAAATATATTTGTTTTAAGCATGTGTTAGTTAAGCCAATATCTCTTTTGTTTCTTACAATATTTTGTAATTGTATAATAGCATCAAAAATAGCAAAGACTCCAGCAAAAACAGTATTCAAAAACAATATTATGCATAGGCAAGTTAATGTTTATTACAACTGCATTCTAATATCAACTTGCAAGTATATTAACAAGTGACTGAAGGTACGAGTAAGTGCTGAAGGAGTTATGGGTTAAGCGTCTGAAATGTGCAAAAAGAAAAAAAAGTACTCAAATCTTTCCAGGCTGGAATGGGTAGTTACAAGAAATGTATAAGATAAAATGCTACTGGTGCTGACATTTATAAGGTCAAGGAAACAAGACTGGTCATCAGGCCAAATGGCGTATGTTTTTCTACATGTCATTAATAATCTGTTTGCAAGTAAATACTACACTGAGTACAGTCAGTACATGGGCTATGGTATGCAGTTAAAATAAATTATGCAGGTCCCTTTACAAAAAGAGAGGGCACACTAGCTACTAGTAACAGTAAACATATTTTCAAAATGGGTAAAAGTGATTCCTACTACAACTTTGACAGTATAGGCAACAGCAAAAGCTTTATACAAATGTTTCTGTTTTTAAAATGGCAAAAAAAAAAAATAAGCAAATGTGTAAGACCAAAGTGTCACAGTCTAGGTAACAGCCAAAGGGCTATCATACATTCATTTCTCACTGCATAAAGCAAATAAACAATACTGCAATAAAATGATGTATACTACAGGGGGGAGGGCATGCTTTCAGTTTTACACTAACTGTGTAAACAATACTGAAAAAGGAACTCAAATAAAGGTGGAAAGTGGTAATACCAAACATACATTTTAATGTTTCAAGTAATGTAATTAGCAGGCTTCAGTTTAATGCTAAGTTTGAAAACTGGATTGAGTGTACATTACTGCCATGTATATACAAATGCAAAAACAATCTGTACAAGTAAGTGTATTCTGTACAGTATATAGTAAATGGTTTATCTGTGTAAATAGAGTAAAAAGTCAAAGTTTGGCATTTGTGACATGTCTTTTTTTTCAAAAAACAAGACTGCAATACCTTTGCAATAAAATCCTCAAGCATTGTCAATAAATTACTGTATAAAACATCACTGTACAGAGTCATATTCAGATTCATTCAGTTCTAATAGTAATGGTTGTCATGAGTGTGTTGACATTATAAAAATGTGTTAACTTGCTGTATTAAAAGAAAACTAAATGTTTTGTTTCCCAATGTGTTTCTAGTTAATAGCAATATAACTTGACTAAAATGTACATACTAATATAGACAATTTTGGATTTAAAATAAAACAGAGGGAATTTATACAGTGATAGGTTTAAAAATGTGTAAATGCATGTGCACATCTATTTGCTAGTTAGATGCGTATACACATCTGTTGCTATAATATATGTAGAAATAATATAGTTAGTTAAATACATGCATTTCTGTTTGCTAGCATACATATATTTTGGTAGAGCTTGAGACAAGCTGAATGTTCAGTGTCTGGAACATACTTCAAGGACTATAGATAAAAATGCAACTGTGAGACAAGGCACACAGCATTCAACACAAACATCTGCATTTCATTTGCATCATTCTAAACATCAAAACAGAGGGAATTACAATATTTCATGAATAAAACTTAGGAAAATGCTACACAAAATAGAACACAAGACAATTTTAGTTGTAAAAAAGCATACAGCATGTACATTGGAGAAGATAAGTTTTAACACAAATATAACAGCATGGTTAGCTGAACAAGGTCAGGCATACATAAAAGTAGAGAAAGAATCAAAGACTGACATAAACATTTCAATAATCAGCTCTATCTCTATTAGATGCTGTACATCACCTCAAAAATGTAACAGTTCTGACAAGGGAAGACAGCATGCAAAAATGTTGCAGTGTATAGACAATAACACAAAAATAAGAATAAACTCAACAGGGGAAAAAAGTGCATTTGTATAAACAGCACAGTAATGCAAAAAAAGGACCATGGGTTAAAATACTTACTATTTTAAGTAACAGACCAATACTTCATACAGATCAAATGGTAAAAATACTATCCACTTGTACTTTGATAGGACAATACCAAAAAAAAAAACAATATTGCACTTCACTATTACATTTCCAAGTTTTAAAGATACCAAATGCATATTTAAAAGAGCTTGGTATAAAAATAAAACTAGTAGAACAAAATATCTCACAGACTGTACATTTATAAGCACAATGAAAGTAAATCATTACAAGTATCTTTAATAGACAGATTACAATTTAGTATTTCAAAATGTTTGTTAAAGTGGCACCACAGTTTGCATGTGTGGTTTCAAATAACTCAGTGTTAATAGTAAAAGACAAAAACAGAAGCTGGCACTGCCCATAATTGGTGGGACATATTTAGAGGATGGTCATCATCTGGGACCAAATTGCTAAATTGGTTAATACATCCTGTGTTTGTAGATTTGGGGGCAGCTTGAAATAGTTTTATATGCTGCAGGTTACAAAGAGTTGCAATAACTCAACAAGTCATGGTAAATACTGTAAATAGTGATGCTAACAAAACAAATGCAGTCTTTTCTTTAAATGAAGTTTAGTCCGTTCCTCAAAAAAATAAAATAACGAGGAACTGAAAGAATAATAGTATTCACTGTCTTTTCAAAACTGTGGCTAGCATGATTATTAGCTTGAATAAAAAGCTGCAATAATGATATGAAATATAAAGGGGTAATTTAGGAATGGTATAAAATGTTGAAAAATAAGTAGTAACAGTGCTAGCATAGCTTAATTAGATATTGTCATCCATGTAAAGGAGTATGTTATTGAGAAACAAAGTCTGTAAAAATAACTATGCAGATGACAGATAGAAGGGCAGTAAAGAGATGCAACCTCAAGCAAGATAAAGTTGGAACATCAAGTTTCAGCTAGTGCTGGAACACCACTTTTCAGATAACTTAGTTTCCTTGGACCACCAAACTTGAAAGAATCAAGGAGAAATCATAAATTAGAAGAACAAAGAAAAGTGTTATACAAAGGAAGATTGTAATATATCAGACTAAGAAAAATATCAGACTTTTTGGTATAAATATGAGTGTGTATAAACAAGTTTGGGAATTTGCCATAGAGAGCTGACAGCATCTGTGTTGCATGCTTTTAGAGCCAAAAGGAAAATGTAATAGTAAATGCGTATTAACTGAAGCAGTTTGTTTCAGTGTATTTATAGTACTTAGTACAATACAGTAATAAGACTAGTTGGTCATAATAAATAGTTAGATATACTGTGGTATGCATGCATGTAAATGCAAGTAACAGCAAGAAACAAACAGAAGGCAGTATATAATTTTTCAGTCATACCTGTCAACTATACAGATTTTCACAGAATGTCCAGTTTTTGCCTTAAATATTTTTTGTTGTATTCCTTATCAAAGTTGTGGTTTTCTGCCATATCACTGGGATGATCTCAGAACTATTGTTACTCACTAATTATAGACATTTGAGTTTCAGACTTCAACTCCTTCAGAAAAATGTATCTTCACACAAACCCATTGTTATTCTAGCAAATTTTAAAGAGCAGATATGTCATATCTGCCCCTATTTCTGGGTCATTGTCCCCTATTATGTTTGCCTTTGTCCAGAAGTCTTGCACTAAGAGATTGAGAACTATGAAAACTATTATCTTTTAAGCCCTGGTGATCATTGTGCAAAACCGTAGACCTTCAGTGCTTTGACTTAAACAGGATTGCTATGTGTGTTTGCTTACATGGTTTCCTGGCTGGCAGAAAACTCATTTATTTACGTTTAAATGTGGTGCGTGGCATGAATATGCAATGAGAGCTGCTGCTCGCTGCTCATCACCTCACACTCATGTAAACTTTGTGTAGGATTTGCATGAAGCCTACACAGAATTTACTAAATCCCTGCAGGTGTCTTTATTCTCTGCTGGGAACAAAACAACCAGAGTCCCATGGCAGATGTATATAGGACCTAACTAGAAAAAGCCTTGTAAAACACAACAGAATTTGCACAAACATATTTGTAAAGCTCTCCTTAATCAAGGTTTTAAGACAGCTATGCTGATTTCCTCTTGAAGAAATGGGTATTTCAGGTTAATAGGTCACAAATGCACGGTGATACAAACATAATATTAACAGATGGTCAGTGTTCAGCTTGTTAACCAGAAATTGCAAACAATCATGAGTGACTATGAATGAATAAGACTCCCACTAATCACTCCTAAAATAATATACTGCAAAAATCCATATGGTGGACCAGATAGGTCACACATACTCATACCGAAAGAGCAGATCTGAAGTATCTAAATTAAAGTGCTGTCAGCAAACCAGAGTTAGTGGCAATGAAACTGAGGATGCAACCACAAAGCAGCTGATTTACAGACATCCACTACTGTATTGGTTGACATGGTCATTAAGTCAACCAAAACACGGGCACTGGTGTACAGAATTTTCACTTTAGGTTTATGTCCCTGCTGTTTAAAGTTAGCTTGGTCTGCACTGTCATTGTCTGCCTGTTGTGTATTATTCTATTTAAAAGTAGTTGCTAAAATATCTTTTAACCCTGTTGATAGGTGCAGACTTGTGAACTTCAATGGATGATGTTGTTTGTAAAGTAGTAAATCTACCCTTCTTACTCACTGTTTTATTGGATCTTTCAGGGACAATTACTATGTAGCACATTCTGTGCATTGTCTTGTTTCACAGTGTTACTGCCTTACCATACTTTGTCTTGGTTGTATAAAATGAATGGTACAGTTAAGTAACAATGACATAGTTTTCTCCCAGGTCCACTATACTGTATGTTAAAATCCTGTGACTACCTCCTCTTCTTATCTATGTCTGGAACGTCCCATAGTGTTTGTACAGTGACACTTTAGTGGTCTACTTTCTTTACTCATACAGCATACACAGACTTGTTTAATAATGTTCTTTGCTGAAAAGATATTCCCCATTAAGTAGGGCCTCATTCTTTCATAACAAGGAGCTGTTGTCATTTCAGGATCCTTAGGCAGATGTAAATAATGAAGGTACCATCTTTTGCAAATTAGAAAACTTATAGCAGTTTATTATACAGCATTAAGGTTACAAGCTGGTGCCAAGCTTCACTCATAATTATTTATTTATATTTGTTACTGGGGTAATGCACTGATTGGTACTAACCAATTTCAGGCATAGCCCGGGTAAAGTACAAAACATTTCACAAACAAAAAATACAGAATTCTAAACAATAGTAGAGTAATTCAGACTAATTACATAGAAATAACTACTACAAAGTAGAAAATACTAAAATAACAGCAAAAGAGGCCACAGACCCAAAAAGTAGCACAAATTTAATAAAATCCTTAGCGCTTCGACTAACAAAGCCTTCAAAGAGACTCTATTGTCGTTATTTTAATTGCATAGAAATAACTGTGTATGTACATTCTAGTGAACAAGCACAGTACAATGTGCAATCAAGCAGAGTGTAAAAAGTACAATGTATGCATTAGTTACTAAAGTGGGTCAATCTTCAGTGAATCCTGAGAGAGTAGAAGAGACTCAGAAAAGGAGATAGGTTAGGTGATATGTCCTTTGTTGAAGCGGGAGTGTTTGGTATGGATGACGAAGTGCTTTTTGAGTTGCATTCTGAATTTGGAATGTTTTGATTTCCTTAATGTCAATGGGGAGAACTTGCCAAAGAGTAGCTGCCTGAGGGGAGAAAGCATGTTCAGTTCTGTTGAGTTTGGCTCAAGGGGTAATGGCAGTTTGTGTGGGTTGTGAGTAGTGTCTGAGGTTGTATGAGGAGGCTTTTTCATGAAGTCTAGCTGCAAGGGGAGCAAATGTGTGAAGATGGAGTAGCCTGTAAAGTTGGAGTCCTAACAGTGGGTTAGATCTATGTTTGATGGGTAGCCATTTGACTTTTTCTAGGGTGGTACAGTGATGTTCACAGAGAAGCACATTTGTAATGAATTGGCAGATGCTGTTAGAGATAGCAACATTTTTCTTGGAGACAGAAGCAAAAATTGGCATCCCATATTCAAGATGAGAAAGGAGAATACCTTTGCCAGTGGCTGCTTGGGATAGAAAACCTTGTTGGCCCAGAAGAAGAGGGAGTTTATTTTGGCTCTCACTTTGTCTAGGTAGTCTTTCACCTCAACGCATTTTTTATCAATTTTTACATTAAATTTCATTGTAATTAATAATATGTTTATGTCACAATAATACTTGTTTTGTAATTTTGTAATTAATATTGGAACTTTTCTCCCCGGGCCTCTACTGAAAATGGACATATATCCAGCTAGACTAGCCCAGTCAACAAATGTAAAATAAAATAAAAAAAAAAGGTAGAAATGGAGGAGTAATGACTGATCAAGCCAAAGTCCTAGGTATTTGAAGGTGGAGGTTGTCTCTATGGAATGGTTGTGTAGGTCAAAGATAGTTAAAGAGTCAGGTGCTTGGTGAATTTTTTGTGGCGTCTCAAAAAGCATAGTTTTGGTCATTGTGGGATTGAGAAGTAGTTTATGGTTCATGGGCCATCAGTTGAGCTCATGTAAGTCTAACTGGAGTTGGCACTGAATTTTGGTGTGAGAGAAACTGGATCAGTAAATGATCATGCCATTAGCATAGAGGATAAGTGGGAAATGGAGAGGTCACAAGGAATTTTGTTAATGAGTATGGGGAAGAAGAGTGGGGGCAGGAATAGATCCTTGTGGTAACAGATATCTTTGGTAACAGGTACAGATTCTAATTGGGAGGATGCCATTTTAACTCTGAACTCTCTGCCAGTAAGGAAGCACTGTCTGAATTGATGCCAGTTTAAATTGGTTTGTTTTGAAGAAGATAGTGTTCAATGATGTCAAATGCCTTTGCTATGTCTATAAATAGGGTACCTGTAAGGAGGCCACTATCAGAGTTTAGCAAGGTGTCATCAGTTAGGAACCAAACTGTTGTCATAGTACTTTGTCCAGGACAGAATCCATACTGTTTGGAGGACAGCAGGAGGTACTGCTGGATATAGATGAAGAGTTGGGTATAGACTATCTTGTTAAAAATTTTGCCCAGAATTGAGTGGATGGATATTGGATGAAAGCGAGAGGTATCTTTTGGGTTGGCTTACTTTGGGAGGAGTTTAATTAGAATGGTTTTCCAAATCTGTGGCATGGTGTTTCTTGTAAGACATAGATTATATGGGTCTATATCAGTTCATCAAAACAGCTCAACATCGAATACCACAACCTCGAACTGCTAACCATGAACTCCAAAAACATCGAATGCTCAGAACAGCAAATTATTTCTCTGGGAAAAAATTCACTGTTCTGAGAAACACACGCACAACACAAGCACACCAAAAAAACAGCAATCCACACACATACACTTAAAATCCTACATCTAACCCTACACTAAACTGTACATACAGTACTATCTAGCCACTATCCTTAACCCAAACCCTAACCCTAAGGTCCGTCACTATCGCACACTCACCTCACCCGCGCCTTAACCCTAACTCACATAGCCCGCCCTAACCCTAAAGTCTCTCACTATCGCACACTCATCTCATCCGTGCCCTAAGCCTAACTCACATACCCTGCCCTAACCCTAACTTCCGCACAATCGCACACTTATCTGAACCCAATCCACCACAGTGCTGAAAATAGCGAAGCCACAGTAATGGACAACTGGATTCATTCCCGAGGGAAAAATTCGGTTATCTGCAGCTTTGCTATTTTCAGCGTTCACTGTTTTCAGGTCGATATCAGACCATTCGAAGTATTAACACTTTGATGATCTAATATAGACCTGATTATATATATGGGTGAAAAAAAGACATAGATACTCTCTGCAGTGATATATGAACCAGGGATTTATGTTGTCAGATCTTGTAGTACTAGATTTTATTCCATCATCAATTTGCAAACAAATGTGCAATACTAAGCAAGCAACTTAACTGAATAATGCTTCCTGTCCACATTCAGAAATGGATGGATGGGTTCATCCTTGAAAGAGCTTCATCAGCACTATTTGTTTGTCAATAAAGAAGTTTTGATTTCTAAACAAGTTACAATTGCTTGATTACTTTGAAGTCTCAACCGAGCTTGTTTATAGTGCATTAGTGCATGGTTCTTTTTTTCAGATTTTTTAGGATTCTCAGCCAGCAGTTTGCTGCTCAAAAGTGCTAGTTTTTCCTGTGGTCTATTGTTTTCTCCTTATGGGAGGGAGATGTCTCATCCCACTAAGGATGGAAACTATTGTGCATCAATACAAGGATCTGTGTTTTTTTAATATATATATATATATATATATATATATATATATATATATATATATATATATATATATATAGGTTCACTTCAAAATCCTGAAAGCTTAAGATCCTAAATCTTAAAATCCTGAAAGCTCAAAATACTGAAAACCCATAATAATGAAAAACATACAGGACACCAACACTGACTGTATTGCAGCAGAAATACATACAGAAAAAAAGAAATGATAAACCATATCAGTCTAAACCAACTATAAGCAGTGGGGCAAGCCCCCTTGCACCCCCATGTGGGGGGGCTGCACCCCCCACCCCCCCACCATTTAAATAGATCAACTCCGAGATCGCACTTCACTACACTAAGATGAGTTATGTTGAGGTATAGTACATTAAAAGGGAACGTGACTAAGGTTACAACAGGCAGTCATGAAGCAGGTAATGGTATGTTTACCATTTTCTTCTGTGAAGTGCGATCTCAGAGTTGATATATTTAAGTAACAGGGGGTGTGGGGGGTGCAGGGGGGCTTGCCCCCTACTTATAATTATAGATGAGTAATACGTTTCTGTATATATTTCTGCTGCAATACAGTCAGTGTTGGTGTCCTGTATGTTTTTCAGTATTATGAGATTCAGTATTATGAGTTTTCAGTATTTTGAGCTTTCAGGATTTTGAGTTCAGGATTTTAAAATTCAGGATTTTGAGCTTTCAGGATTTTGAAGTGAACCCATATATATGTGTGTATATATATATATATATATATATATATATATATATATATATATATACATATATATATATATATATATATATATATATATATATATATATATATATATTTTGCAAGTTTATATATATGGATTACTGTAAAATATTCTCTTCCACTTTAGTTGACAGCAGGGGCAAGCCACCCTGTACCCCTCTCATGCCTCTTTCTATAGAATATTCCATCTCTGAGATAACATAATACCAGAGAAAGGGCATATTTCCCATGTCTGATATTATAGCAATCTGGAACTACCATTATCAACTACCTGTTCAGTCAACCAAATAGAGTAGGCAGAACAGGTGTTGACTAAACATGGATTGATGGATTTTAAAAGGACCCATCTATTCATCTGTCTATCTATCTATCTATCTATCTATCTATCTATCTATCTATCTATTAATACACTCTTATTTCCTTGTCGTAGCAAATTAGTAAAACAGAAAGATATATATATATATATATATATATATATATATATATATATATATATATATATATACACACACACATATGCACACACAGACACACACACACAC
This sequence comes from Protopterus annectens, assembly GCF_019279795.1. Taxonomy (NCBI): domain Eukaryota; kingdom Metazoa; phylum Chordata; order Ceratodontiformes; family Protopteridae; genus Protopterus; species Protopterus annectens. Next base: position 377,768,766 of record NC_056733.1, read on the forward strand.
ACACACACACACACACACACACACACACACATATATACGCACGCACACACACACATGTATATATATATATATATATATATATATATATATATATATATATATATATATATATATATACAATATATACACACACACACACACACACACACACACACAAACAAAAAATTGCACTAAACCAAAGTGATCATAAATACGGCTTTCTTTTGATGTGCAGCACCACAAAACAGGAAATCAAGGTTTTACCCTAAATGGCAGCTTTATCTATCTATTTATCTGTGTTTTTTTTAATTTCTACATGTCTTTTGGGTTTCTAATACCATGACGGGAATTGACCCAATTCCTAAGTCAAAGTAGAATTAAAGTTCATGAAATTAGTATTGTTTCAGTCTTTGATGTCAGCCAAAAGTGCTCTTTGTAGTGCCCACAATGTGCCCAGCAATGACTCCTTCTGCAGTTCATATGAGGTTACATGTATTGGTAGCATATCTAAATATAACTGTAGATTCTTTTTTATAAGACCCATTGCTCCTACTACTATTGGAACTGTCTGGGTATCTTTCATCCATATTGCTCTTATTTCTTTCTGCAGATCCTGATATTTTATGACTTTGTGTCTATCTGTATGCAAGACACTGTAGTCATTGAGTGCAGCAATTTCAGTGAACAATGCTACTTTTGTCTTTTTTTCATGGACCACTATATCCAGTTTTCTAGCATCTATCTTTTGAACTGTTGGTAATGAGTGATCCCCTGTGATATAAACTTCATAATTTTCTATGATGCTTTGTGGCTCATGTTTCCAGTGTTTTTCAGTCACTTCAATCCCATAATGTTTGCACAATCCCATTACAACAGTCTTGCCACATTATTATGCCTTTCAGTATACAGTCCTTCTGCCATTAGTATGTCACAACCAGCGACGAGGTGTGTAACAGTTTCCATTTCTGTTTTACAATACCTACATTTGTCTGTTTCTCCCACATGTTCAATGGACTTTGTAAACCAGCATCTATGTAGCCCACTATCTTGGGCCGCCAATATTAACCTTCCATCTCTTGGTTTGAATTTGCCTCTCCTTAACCATTCCTGCATTTGTTCCTGATCAATATGAGGTTCTTACAGAAGTTTTCTATACCTGCAGCTATATTTATGCATTTTCCACATTTCTTGCCCTCTCATCTGGTCCTTCACCTTATATTCTTTCTTTTGTTTTTTGGCACATTCCGTTGCTGCCTGATTTGTGTCTACTTCTGGTTTGATTTCCATTCCTGCTTGATCCTGATATGCTTCTGCTAGATTAAGAAGGAAAGTCATCTTCGATTTATTCTCCTAATCTTTCAAAACTTTCACTTTGTTTGGGCCTTGTGAGGTCAGCAGATATGTGTGGAGTCTCATAATTGCAGATCTATACATGTAATCAATTTTAAGGAGGCCCATCCCTCCTTCGGAACAGGGAATATATAATGTTGGTATGCACTGATTTTTATAAATTATTTGGTCAGCATGAAGCATCCTTCCTGTTTTCATATCTAATCTATCCAACAAGTTTTGGGACCAGTCAAGCACTCCAAAAATATAAGTCAGGACAGAAAGAGAAAATTGGTTTATAGCTTGGATGTTGTTCCTAGATGTCAAGGCTGTTTTCAGGATTAATTTAAGTCTTCTAAAGTATTTTTTGCTAAGTTTTATTCACATTTGTTCATATTTTATTGTTGATCCTTCATCAATTCCCAAATATTTATATACTCCCTCTTGCTCAAGTTTTTTATATCACATTCTTGTCTCAAACTGGTGTTTTCCTGGTGCTGCAATTTTCCTGCTATAAAGGTTGCTTTTGCACATTTATCAAGACAAAATGACATTCTTATATCATCTGAAAAAGTTTTGACAACTTGCATTTGTACTTTCAGTTCCTCATCTGATGAGCTATATAGTTTTAAATCATCGACAAAGAGAAGATGAGGTCTTTACACTTTGTTGTTTTCTAGGAGCCAAAGTATAGCCATGGCCTAAGCTGTTAAGTAGACAGCTTAATGGGTTAAGGGTAAGGCAGAATAGCAGTGGTGACACAGAGTAACCCCGGAATATCCCCCATTGAATTTAATAATAATATAATAAGATTTGTCCTTTATCATGGCTTAATTGCAAAGTGGTCCACCACTGATTCATGGTCACTGCACTGCAGTCAGTCAGTGTAGGGTGTGTCTTATACATTGTTAAGCACTATTTTATCTATGAATGTGGGATACTATCAAATGCTTATTTGTAGTCAATCCATGCCATACTCAGATTCTTCCCTTTTTTACAGTTCTCCACTATGACTTTATTTAACAACAAATGATTCTTTGTTCCATATGACTTTCTTTTATTGCCCTTTTGTTCTAATGTCATATGGTATCAATTCCTGTGTATAGTTTATATGTCATTGGAAGGCAAGTTATCGGTCTATAGTTTTTAGGGTAGCTTGCAGGTTCACTCTTAAGTATGAGCATTGTTTTTCCTGTTGTAGCCAGGTTGGTGTCTGTTCAGGGTGCAGACATAAATAATTCTTATTCATAGCTAAATCTTTGTGCAAAGATGTTAATACTTTTAACCAGAAGTTAGGTACTGCGTATGGGCCTGGGGTTTTCCAATTGGAGGCCTTTTTTAACTTTGTTTCAATCTCTCTGGCTGTTACTTCATCCCATTTTATATCCTTTACCTTTAAAATTCTTATTCTTTCTTTTACGTCTTCTATCCATTTATTATCTTTGTTATGTTCCACAGGATCTTCATAAATACTTCTCCAAAATGTACCTATTTCTTTTTTTTGGTGATCTTTTAATTCCTTTTACCTTGTTTCCCAGTTCTTTGTAAAAAATTTTTGGGTCCTCAATAAATTGCTTATTTTGTAGTTTTCCATTATATTTATCTGTGTGTCTTCTACATTTTTCTGCTTGTGCGATAGTGCATGATAGATCCTGGTCTGTTCTAATACTGCATATTGCTTTTCTTACATCTATCTTTCTTATTATTTTTGTTGATCTGTTCTCTCTTCTATATTCTTCTAACAGTGACACTTCTTCTCTTAATTGCTTTATAGTTTTCTCTATTCGATACTTCCATGATGGTATTCGATTTTTCTACTTCCTTTCCCTCACTACCCTGTGTTCTTGAGTAGAAATTTATCAGTTATTAATTTAGCTGCACAGTAATAAATCCTGTTTACTTCTGTTATATCACATGGATTTCTATGGACAGTTCTATTTACTGTGTTCATTTATTTTATCAAACTTCTGACTTTTTGGGTTTTATTGACCTTCTGCAGTTTAACTGTGGTGGTGGTGCTGCGGTAGCGTTGTCGCCTCACAGTAAGACATTGTCATGTTCGATTCTCAACTAGAGCGTCTTCTGTGTGGAGACATGCGTGAATGGGCGTACCTTCGTTGAAGGTTGTGTGTCAGGGCCGGCAACTCGGCATGTAAAAATCTACTGCCAATCATTAGCGGACCGGAGTTCCGCTTTAGTGACCCCTAACCAGGAAAAGCCGAAAGACACAACAACAACATTGACCTTCTGAAGTTTATTTCTTTCATTGATCTTAATATGTCTATCTATCTCTTATTATATCAAGCAACTCTTCTCTTAGCTCATTTTCTTTTAAATTGAGGGCACATTTTTTTTATTTTCCATTTCCTGCATGCATTCTATATAAAGTTCTATAGCATCTTCCTGTGGCACCTTCTCTTCAGTTTCATCCTGTGCCATCCGTTGTTCTGTCATATGGGAACTCACTGGCCTATCACTACTCAACATTGACTGTGTCAGAGTTTCTACAGTTTCCTGTTCCTTCTTTTGCTGTCCAGCTTCAAGTGAATGTTTATACTGGTTTCTTGTGGAAGGCGCCAAAATATCTTCATATGGCACCTGACCAATTGCTTCCCATTCTACTGGTTTCCCCTTAATTTGGATATCCATTGCTCTATCCTGTTGTGGTACTTTCTGAATTAGATTTTCTACCATACCTCTCAACTGTACAGAGTTTTGCAGAATGTCCAGATTTGTGCCTCATATTTTTTGTCTGCTTCTCATACAAATTATGGTTTTCTAGCAAATTGTTGGTAAATCATTGAGAGTTGAGGTCAGAAAATATCTTCAGACATTTGAGTTTCAGACTTCATTCCCTTCAGAAAATTTATGCTAATGCAAAACCTGTTAGTCTATCAACTTTCTAAATTTGTAAGAGCAATATTTAAAAAGTGCCCCTATTTTCAGGCTTTTGTCACTCCATTATTTAGGACTTTGTACAGATTGTTTGCTCTAAGAGGTTGAGAGGTATGCCTTCTACACTGAATCCTTCATTTTGCAGGTACTCCATAACCTCAGTTTCTATTTCTTTAACTTCTCCATTACTAATCTCCTTTTCTACTTTTCCTCTTTGTCTTCTTATTTTTGTATTGTAAAGTTTTCCATATCTGGATTCCTTTGCCTGTATTTGTCTTCAAATATCTTTGGTGGGGCTCTTTTTGTATTGGTTATTTTGGTTTCTCCTTTGCATAAATATTACACCATATTAAATCTCTTTTTCTTTCCCATGTCCATATTTCTTCTTCAGATATCTCCTGATCTTCCTTCTTCTCCTTACTTTGTGGACTCACTCCTCTTGCTGTGATGTAACCTGTTTTAGACCTTCTACACCAAATCCTTCACTTTACAGGCACTCCATAACTTCAACTGCTATTTTTTTAACTTCTGCTTTACTAATTTTCTTTTCTACATTCCCTCTTTTCAATATTATTTTATTTATTGTGAAATTTTCCATATCTGGATGCCTTTGCCTGTATTTCACTTTGAATATCTTCCAGGCTGCCTTCTTTATATTAATTAATTTGGCTTTCTCCTTTGCATAAATATTGCATCATATCACATCTCTCTTTCTTTCCCATGTCCATATTTCTTTTCTACACTTTTTAAAAATCTCTAGGTTTTGTTGTTTATATTTTCGCACTTCCTCAGATGCTTCTTTTTCCAAACAGATCAATGTGTCTTGATCTATATAGCATTTTTCACAAATCGTTTGTATTAATGAATGCAAATTTTTATTTGAAGCTTCTGACAGTTTTTCTTGTGGAAGTATTTTTCTTTCCTCTAATTTCTCTCTTAATCATTTTGTATATCTTGTGTCTGGAAATTCTGGGCCTTTGTTATCCTCAGTATTCCACTTTATCGTCTTTATGGCTCCTCTTTGGCCTATCAGTTTTTGTGATTTTTGGGGACTACTATTTCCTTTTACAACAGGGGGCATCCTCCCCCTGGGCCTAGCCTAACCCCATTGTAGGAATGCTTCCATATTTTGAGGATTCTACACTGTCAACTTTTCCAGTCCTGGCACCAGTGTGCCTACCAGGATTGGACACTTTTTTATTCTGGGTCTTGTGCACCCAGCTATCTTTTTTTTTTTTAATTTTTAACCTACCTCTGTCCATGATATATACTATATAAATACAGTCTATATATCAGTGTTATCTTGGTGAGATTTTGTGAAAAACAGGGTCCACCTTGTGAAGGTACTCACCAAGACTTGAGGATGAATTCAGTTTCAACAATACTACTCTCCTTTGCTTGCTGACTTATAATTTCTCCATTCGAATTTATCTATCTATATATATTTATATATGTATATGTATGTTTATACATACAACTATTTATGAACAATCAAACATCTAACCTCTGCTGAAAGCAAACATTATTAATAACAGGGTCATCAATAAACAATCATACATATTTGACAGTGTATAAAAAGTGTATAAGAACATAAGTTCAGTTGTTGTTGTTGTGTCTTTCGGCTTTTCCCGGTTAGGGGTCACCACAGCGGAACTCCGGTCCACTAATGACTGGCAGTTGATTTTTACATGCTGAGTTGCCAGCCCTAATGCACAGCCTTCAATGAAGGTATGCCCATTCATGCATGTCTCCACGCAGAAGACGCTCTAGCTGAGAGTCGAACCGGTCAGTGTCTTACTGTGAGGCGACAACGCTACTGCAGCACCACCAAAGTTCTTCATACTATCATTATTTAGTGGGTGCTCAATCATTGACATACTAAACTTAGATTTTTTTACTTCTACGTTGTATCTTCTTGCAATGTAGTCATGTCAATTCAACATTAATAATTCATTAAAAATAACGAGTCATCGCAATGGTTACATGATATCATGTTAGTCTCTGCACTGCCCTAATCTGTAGAAGTTTACCCATCAGTTAAATGGGCATTAAACGAGAGTAACATAGTCAAAAATTTAGATAAATGAATCTAATTTCATTTGTTCATAGGAGATTACTAGGCTAATGGCTTAAGACCCCTTACAAGCCTAGTCATTATTTCCAGAATTTTACCTGATTTTCAATCCATAATGGCTAGAGAATGGCTTAGGTTTGTACCTATACTTCTGAGTATTTTAAAGACTGCCCCTGTCCATAACGGACATGGGAGCTACCACAGGAGTGAATTTATGATTCCACACTCATTGATCCCAACTTGGTTTGAAGACGATAAGGGAAGTACTCTGCTTTATATGCATTAGGAATCTCTGAGACATATATTTGCCTCTCCGGCATATTTGGCTCATGTCACAGACCAGGTTTAGATCCCTAGATTGGGTGACCTTCATGCAGTTTGTCTTGTGAATGTGTAACGGTTACATCAGGGTTCGATTTGTGAATGCTTTGTATGCTAAGCATAAATCACCCCTTAATAGTCAGTAGGAGACAGAGTAAAGGGATAGGGCTTTTAGTCTGTCCACATAGGACATACTTATACTCTGTACTTTTTAAGGAACCTCTGAGGCCACTCCAACTGTAGCAAGTGCCTAGTCAAGTACATATCAAAAGATGCATTATACTATATTATTGGTCTGATGAGGGCTGAGTACAGTGGGACTATAACTTCCTTGGATCTGGATGCCATGCCTTTACTTATAAGCTGTGCTACATAGAAGGACTTTCTCATCACCAAGGACAAATGGAGGTCAAAGTTAAGGCTGCTATCTATCTTTGTACCTAGATCTCTCACCTTTGAGTCCAGTCTTAGGGATGTGCTATTAATGTTATCATTTACAGGGGTATTTGACTTCCTAAAGAGTATGAGTATGCATTTTTTGGATTTAGTTTTAGGCCATGGCTCTGGCACTAATTATTTGTCTGAGTCAGACCCTTCTGAAGGATATCTACATCACTGGGAGATTCAAAGATTGCCCCCCCCCCACACACACACACACACTTGCAATCGGCAGGAAATGTAGTCAGCCAATCTATTCCAAACAGGAGAAGTCCTAGCACTGGGCCCTGTGGAACACCACTAGTGTTGCTCGTCCCTCTACATTTAGAAGACAGGCAGTAGGGGTAGTTTGCTTACGATGCTTTATTATATAAAAGCACATCAGGATGGATAGCAGCATCAATAAATATAAACAAACTGATTCACAAATAGAGCTTACACACATTTATGCTTACATCTCAACAACTAACTACAAAATGGCACTCTGTCCCTGCACGTGCTCAGTAATCAATACACTTAGTATATGCCGACAGGAGGTTTCTTAAATAGATATGTACACTGATCTACAGCTAGTAACTGGCCTTTTGGTGTACCTGGATCCATGTACACTAGCAACATGTGTCCTGTCTGTGAGCCTTTTGGCTATCCATCTGGTGATATGGGGATTTATGCCCAGTTTTCTGAGTTTATGTATAATACCTGAGTGGGGAATTACATCAATTGCCTTAGCTAAGACAAGGTAAGCATTCTCTACATTGTTGGGTGTTGCTGTTAAAACTGTGGACATAACTGAAAAATGCCTTATGATTATCTTTAGTTTGATAGGCTATTTTTGCCTCAAAATTTGCTTTTGAAGACTTGAATCATCCCCTGATTTGCTTGTTTAAACTAATGAGGGAGTTTTTGCTATGTTGTACACATTCTCTCTTACTTCTAGATGGGATTTCCTTTCTTTTGTTGTACAACCTATTTATACCAGGGGTCCACCAGGGTGGCTTGTTTTTGCTGATTGTCCTAGAGTTATTTTAGTCTGGCACTGCCATTTCTATGCAGTTGTTTATATGGTCATACATGTTTTTTGTGTATGTCTCCTCATAGGTTTCTGTGTTTTCTGGGTTGGGGGGAGCTTAGAGACTAGCTATGCCATTACTTAATAGGAGGTAGTTTGCCTTAGAAAAGTTCTTAAAGGTTTTGGGGTTAGGTAGAGTTATAGTTTTATATTTATTTCAAAGGAGACTGCTTTTTGATCTCATCTAACCAGTGAAGATGTCACACTCGGGGAGAGGGTGAGTACCTGGTCTAGTGGGGTGCAGACTAGCTGCTCTAGGGCTTTGATACAATCTAAAAATCTTTGAGCCTGCATGTTAGTGGTCATGTATGCTTCCCAGTTAATGGAGGGGTAGTTGCAATTACCCATGAATATAGTAGTGGGATGAATGGTAAGTGACTCTAATAACTTCAGGTATAATGTATGGGCTTCCTGGTTCATGGAGGGAAACCTATAGCTAGCATGTTTTGAAACATGAGGAGAATAAATCTAAGATGATTTCCCTGCTTAGTCTAGCAGAAGCATATTGATGTCAAGCGGGAATGGAAATTAAACCAGAAGTAGATAAAAATCAGGCAGCAACTGAATATGCCAAAAAAAAATTAATAATATAAGGTGAAGGATCAGATGAGAAGGCAAGGGAATTTGGAAAATGCATAAATATAGTTCCAAGTATAGAAAACTCCTGGAAGAACCTTATGTTGATCAGGACTGAACTCAGGAATGGTTAAGGAAAGGCAAATTCAAACCAAAAGATGAAAGGTTAATATTGGTGTCCCAAGATAGAGGGCTATGTACAAGTTGGTTTACAAAGTCCAATGAACATGTGGGAGAAAGACAAATCTAGGTTTTGTAAAATATAACTGGAAACAGTCACACACCTTGTTGCTGGTTGTGACATACTAATGGCAGAAGGACTGTATACTGAAAGGCATAATAATGTGGCAAGACTGTTGCACTGGGGATTGTGCAAACATTATGGTATTGAAGTGGCTGAAAAACACTGAAAACATGAGCCACATAGCATCACATAAAATGATGAAGTCTGCATCACATGGGATCACCCATTACCAACAGTCTAAAATAACTGATGCGAGAAAACCAGATACAGTGGTCCCATGAAAAGAAGACAAAAGTAGCATTGATCACTGAAATTGCTACACCCAGTGACTACAATGTCTTGCATACAGAGGTTTATAGGTTCATAGGTTGGTACTGGGCTATCAGCCCTAGGGCCTATACAAGCCTAGCCCTGACAATTGCCTGGATATTTCTTCCCAGAATATTTACTTTCCTGGTTCCCTATCTAGCAGGGCAACTGACGTGATCCCCGGGGTGAATTTCCTATCTCCCATTCAATCATCAAGGTTCTTTTGAAAAGGGCCAAAGAGGCTCTCTACTTGACATGTATGGGCAGTCTATTCCAGAGTATGGGGTGTCTCAGGGTCAGCATATTTTGTTCATTGTGATGATCAAGTTTAGATCCCTGGAGTGTGTGGCTCTGAGGGATTGTGATTTCTCTAAGTGTAGCATGTCCAGCAGCTCTGGGTTTGACATGGCCTTGTATGTTAAACAGAGATTGTCTCTGAGTAGGTGATATGCGACAGAGTATAGCTGGAGTTTTTTAAGATGGTCAGCATAGGACATCTGCTTTAGGCCTATGATTCTTTTAGTGAGGTATTTCTGTGGCCTTTCCAGCTGTTGCAGATGTCTTGTGAGGTACATACCAAATGGGATGTTGTACTCTATAATGGGTCTAATGAGGGATGAGTACAGTGGGACAATGACCTCCTTTTTTCTGGATGAAAAGCCCTTAGTGATGAGGTTTGCCACATAGAAGGATTTTCTGACTGTTGTGGTGATGTGGTTATCAAAGGTGAGACTACTGTACACCAGTGTCCCTAAGTCCCTTATCACACATTTGGTGTTTAGTGTACTGCCACTTATGTGGTAATTCATGGGTACATGTTTCTTCTCAAAGAGGATAACTATACATTTCTTGGCATTGAGCTTGTGCCCATGGTTCTGGCACCAAGCATTTGTTTCTGTAAGGCCCTTTTGTAGAATATCCACATAATTTGGGGATTCAGTAATGGCTCCCAGTTTGCAGTCATCTGCGAACTTTGTTAGCCAGAGTCCCTTAATGTGGCCTGTACTTAAGAGAAGTAGATGCCAAACAAGAATGGTCGCATGACTGAACCCTGAGGTACTTCACTTGTCACTTGTCTGGAGCTGGATTTGGAGTTGGCTACTTTTAAAGTGTGGGTTCTGTCAGTAAGCCAGTTGGCAACCCATCGAGTGACGTAGGGATTAATGCCCAGCTTAGTAAGTTTATCTATGATTCCAGAGTGGGGGATGGTGTAGAAGGCCTTGCTGAGGTCTAGATAGGCTGTGTGGACTGCCTTACCCTCGTCCATGGCTCTGGAGACTGATTCGAAGAAGTCAATCAGGTTGAGGAGACAAGATCGGCCCTTCATGAAACCAAAATGGGTGGGGTCTAGTCTTTGAAGGTTGCCAATGTCTTTGTTTATATAAGTTCCATGATAATGCGTTCCATGGCTTTGCAGATCAGGCTTGTCAGACTGATGTGATGATAGTTCCCAGGATCCAAGGTGGTTCCCCCCTTTTGGAGTGGGATAACTGTAGCTGTGCGCCACTCATTGGACATGAAGCCTGAGGTGAGTCTATGATTAAACATGACACTTAGGTGAGGTGCCAGTTAATTTGGGAGTTCATGTAGTACACAGCCCAGGATGTCATCTGGTCCCATGGATGCTGTATTCTTTGCTTTGTAGAGTGCGTTTTTTACCTGTGTTTCCGTGATTACTGGAATTTGGCAATCTTTTGGCATTGAGATGGGCCCTTTAGGGGGTGAGAGGGGAGTGAAGTTGGCACTGAATCAATCTGCCAGGACATTGGGAATATCCTTGGGATCAGTATATTTAATGCCATTCTGTTGCAGCTCAGAGCAGATCTGAGCATTGCCATTTAGATTCTTGACATAAGTATAGAATGCCTTGTGGTTGTCCTTGGAATCTTTGGCAATTTTATTTTCGTAACTAGCTTTGGAGGATTTTATGAGGGATCTCAGCTTCGTACTGAAGCTCGTAAGGGAGTGTTTTGCATCCTGGAATTTTCCTCTTTTCTGCAACAGTTTCTTCCTTTTGTTGTAAAGTTTGTTTATGGCAGGGGACCACCAGATTGGCTTTCTTTTTTTGGAGGAGAGCATCTTGGTTCTATTTGGGATGACACGATTCATGCATGAGTGGATGTGCTCGTACAGTGCCTTAGTGTAGGATTCAGCAGTCGAACTTTCCTTTCCCGTCTGCATGGGTGTCATGAAGTTTGTCACTTCTGACTTGAGTAGCATGAAGTTGGCTTTGCAGAAGTTTTTTATGGAGGTTTCCCTACTGGGGGGTGAGGTGGGATGTGGTTGTCAAGGGTGATTAGCTTATGGTCAGACCTGCATAAAATATCAGGATTTGCAGGCAGAAACAAGAGTAATGTGGAAGAAAGATACCCAGACAGTTCCAATAGTAGTAGTAGGAGCAACGGGTCTTATAAAAGAAAAAAATTTACAATTGTACTTAGATATGTTGCCAATACATGTAACTCTGTATGACTTGCAGAAGGAGTCATTACTGGGCACATTGCGGGTGCTACAATGAGCACTTCTGGCTGACATCAAAGATTGAAACAATACTAATTTCATGGACTTTAATCATACTTTGACTTATGAATTGGGTACATTCTTGTCATAGTATTAGAAACCCAAAAGACTTGGAGAAATTAAAAAAAAGCTAGCAATGATATGGTAATGGATTTTTCCTGTGGTTAGTTGGACTTGGAGTAGCTCAAGCATGTCATATTGTTTGACCAGTCTTGAGGTCTGATTATCCTTTACTGTATGTAGATGGATACAACTCCACCTTTTGCCTTTTCATGTACAGTGGGGAATCGGAACGTGTAAAAAATGTTATAGACATGCACTGCCAGGGTGCTTTCTGTGGTTTTGAACCATGTTTCAGTAACTGCACAGATGTCAGTATTCTCCAAGGTGATGAGTGCCTCCAGGGAGTGTTAAGACTCCTAGCACTGAGTAATACCTTTATCCTATCCTGGGTAGATTTTGCTCTGTTGGAAGCTTTGCCTGTTTGGCACTGCATAAAAAGGTACTACAGGGTGGATAATGTTTTGGCCAATATCTGAAAGCCTAGTGGTGACAGGTGCAGACCATCCCTGGCAAAGCAGCTTGACCTATCAACTATGTTCACCCAAGCTGACAAATATTGGACCCCTTTGGAAAGACACCATTAGCTAAGCCAATTGTTATAGTCAGTCATTTTCTGTTGGCATAGTGGCATCATCCTTAGAGACAGTAGAATGCTGCTCAATGCAATGCTAGGTTCATACTTGCCTGTGACACATATTCTGAGAACTCAATCATGTATCTCTTCATATAGTTCAGGGAGGTACATCATATGGCCATTTACTCCTACATGTACTATAACTGAGTCATACTGGTACTTGGTGTTTAGTGACCTGAGTGCTTGCATGACCTGGTGAATCCTGTCCCCTGACAGGCAACCAATTGTAACCTTCTTATCCAGCCTGGTAAGACGGACATCATTGTGTCTCACAATGGAGTCTCCTATGACCAAAATATTGGATTGTGTGGTGTTATGCCTTATGGGCTTGGTAGTTGAGAAACAATGAGATGTGGTTTTATGTGCTGTGGTGGGAGTTGTCTTGTTTGTGTGCATGCAAAGTTTTTGAGGACTGTCTGAGAGGCCTTTGAAGTTTGGGTAAATTACATGTGACATCTCTGCATATGTGGATATATGTGTCTAGCCCTTTGTAAGTGCAGCGTGTGTTGTGCATGGGTTGCTGACAACCTGTTTGGCATTTTTTATGTCTGTATGTGAGAGTTTTGCCTCCAGTGACATTGTGTAACTACATCTCTCACATACTGTATTCACTTGTTTCAGAATTAAATGATTGTCAGTGTACATATGGCAATTGCTATATTGCTTCAGGATGCATGTCTACCAAGCTAGATGCAGAGATAGCATGAAAGTGCATATCCATGGTTGCAGGTCCTTAATATGTGTTTTACAAGGGAAAAGAATGGGGGACATTTGCAACTGGATGAGGGATAGGTGCTTACTTAGTGAAATCTACAGCTAACCTATTTGGTGATGCAGTCCAGAATACAAATCAGTTGTTCTTTGAGCAGTGACAGTTATGAGTGCTTTAGTAATATAATCTAGAGCTAACTAAATGTGGCAATGCTGCTTGGCATGCAAACTACTTGCTCCTTGAATAGCGCTGCACTGTGGAAAATTTCAAAGGTAGTTTTTATAGGGAAAGAACAGCTTCTAGTGATTGAGTATATACAGGGCACCACTAATCGCTGCTGCATGAAGCAAATGTGAGCCTTATATAGAAGTAGAAAAAAAACACGTTTTAAACTAGGTATGCCAACAGCCATCAGCTAAGCACACAATAAGCTTTCTACCAGCAGTTCCCAGTTCAGATAGGTGAAATCAGCCATCTCCTGCCACAAGAGAGTGGACTTGAATCCTCTTAATGTAAAATGACTGGTTTGGAGCCCAAGTGTTGTGGAACCACAAAAATAGATGCCTAAACGAACTGAAAATGGCGGATACAATGTATTTAGAGTACTACAATTGCAAAGCAGCCCATACAGCAGCGGAAAATTGCAAGTTAAAACTCTAAGCAAGTGCAGGAAAAGCGATAAATAGCACAGAAATCATTGAGAATGCAAAGAAAGCAAGCAATACAAGTGCAAAACAATACTTAATTTTGTTTTTCTTGCCAAGGATAGCATCAGAGGCTAACAAAATCTTTCAAATTCTCTGGCATCTTTGCAAAATGATGAGCAGCTCTGGACAAGGCAAGACTCACACAAATGCAAGACTTATTTACAAGCAGAAAAAAGTAGGTTTTAAACTAGGTATGCCCACAGGCCAATCAGGCTTGCACACAATAAAGGAAATATTAGAGCTCTTTCAGAAACTTTAGCTTAATGCGTTAATGGGGGGTGGAGTAGACAAGGAACGCAACTTTAAGTAGGTAAAAGATAAACAGAATATAAAGTTACTAAAGCACAAACTGGAGCAGAGACAATTCTCTTACTATTGACCTTCTATTACAGTTTAAGGCACCAGACTATTCACAAATTTATCAACAACGCTGTTTATGGAAAAAATGCAATAATAAACTACTAAGTTTCAAAATCTTGCAGGAGTACATAGTTCTGCCACAATTGTGAATTAAACTACAATACTATGGGCCAGCATGCTTTAAAATACAAACAAATAGCTTTTACAAGTAATTCTTCTTGTGGAAATAGAAGTGCAGAATAATGGAGAAAAACAATTATCCCACAACTGCTGATAAAAATACAAGACTAAGGTCCCAGAACAAACTTAAAAATACAAACAAATGGAACAGAGCAGAAAAGTACAAAGTGTTGTTAACACACAGGTCACTAAATGCAACTCAAATATTTAAGCAGAATTGAAATAATTTAAATAATTTAATTCTCTTTCCATCTTTTTTTTTTTTGAAAAACTAGTTATTCACTGTTCCACACCTCTCCAAATCTTGGATTGTTTTAAAGATTTTCTTATATCAACATTTTATGTATTACAGAATTTACTCAATCAAATAATGGCAGACTAATCCAAGGACAAATGCACATGGATGTTTTCTTTGAAAATCAAATTCATCAATAGCTGCTGCGATTAATTTACTTGAGTATAATGTTTGGTTACCATTTGGCTGTAAGATTTGTGTTTATTAAAGCAATATTCACTATTTATGACTATGGATTATTAATTCTAAAGGCTAGTCTGTGTTATGCTGATGTTGTATGCATCCATGTAAATACCTTTAACCACTGACAAGATATTTATCTTTTTGGTTTATTACTCACAAAACCTTCCACTACAAGGTATTCTGGTGGCTAAAAATGTCTAAGAATAAAAGAGTTACTATTAGTATTAAAATCCATAAAAGCAAACCAATGGACTTTCCAAGTTCACCATTATGTCCTCAGAATACAAAATTAGTAAAAAAAGCAAATTGCAGAAATTCATTCCCAAATTAATGGTTGCAAAAGCTCTATACATAGCTTCACATGCATTATTAGACTTGATTGCAACTGCTCAGAAAAAAAATATCTCCATTGTGTACTGTGATATGCAGGTTGTAAAATAATGTTATAGAACTCAAACTGGGAATGTGTGGTGGAGTAGCCCTCAGATGCAACAGGTGAATGCAGGGGTTGGGGCTACCAAGGGGTAAGTCATAAATGAAAAAACAAAACAGTGAAATCAGTAAATGTCACAACCCCAGATGGCACCCTTAGGTTCTGCACTGGCCCTAACCTTAGAACTGAGATAGTCTGGGGTCAGTAGGACAGGCTGGTAGACCTGGCAATGGATAGGGAACTGGGGTAGTCAGAAAAAGTAAAGTGGGGGGGGATGCACTATTACTTATGTAAAAACATTTCAGTGAGTTTGAAATGAGACTGTCACATTTGGAAGATAATCTCAGTCGTGAGCAGGACAACTGAATTACTTAAAGCTGGAACCTTGTCTTTAGAAGGGAGGTTTCATCCAGGCAACATAATTCACAGCATAGAAGAAGAGTATACATAGCAATGCAAGTAAGCAATCAATTATATTTCATGCAGATTGCAGGCTGGGCCTTGGGTCTGCCAAAGTGTGTGATCAATTGAGCTTGTAAACCACTGCACCCTCCTTACCTTCCTGGCCTTCCACTCCATATATCATATAACAGCAGATGCATTCAAAGTAAGAATGGTGGCTAAAAGGAAGAGAATTATCAGATAGTATACATGTAGGTTCGATTCTCAGCTAGAGCGTCTTCTGCGTGGAGACATGCGTGAATGGGCGAAACTTCATTGAAGGTTGTGTGTCAGGGCTGGTAACTCGGCACATAAAAATCAACTACCAATCATTAGTGGACCGGAGTTCCGCTGTGGTGACCCCTAACCGGGAAAAGCCGAAAGACACAAACAAACAAACATGTAAGTTAAAAGTGGGATCTGACTCACCATACAATGTATAACTTAAGAAAATAAAAATGGCCACCTATATCAAGAAATGAATTTAGAAAGACATACAATTTAAATTGACATACCCTGTAACAGTGGAATTTATATGGAATGGTTCAGATTATTAAGCAGAACATATTGATAAGCACTCAAAAGCTAGTTACGAAAATAAAATTGCCAAAGGTTCCAAAGACAACCACAAGGCATTCTATAGTTATGTCAAGAATCTAAATGGCAATGCTCAGATCTGCTCTGAGCTGCAACAGATTGGCATTAAATATACTGATCCCAAGGATATTGCCAATATCCTGGCAGATCAATTTAGTGCCAACTTCAACCCCCTCTCACCCCCTAAAGGGCCCATCTCAATACCAAAAGATTGCCAAATTCCGGTAATCACGGCCACACAAGTAGAAACTGCACTCTCAAAAGCTAAGAATACAGCATCCATGGGACCAGATGACATCCCAGGCTATGTACTACATGAACTACAAAATGAACTGGCACCTCACCTAAGTGTCATGTTTAATCATAGCCTCATCTCAGGCTTCGTGCCCACTGAGTGGTGCACAGCTATAGTTATCCCGCACCACAAGGGAGGATTCGCCTTGGATCCCAGGAACTACCGTCCCATCAGTCTGACAAACCTGATCTGCATGGGCATGGAACGCATTATCATGGAACTTATAAACAAAGACATTGGCAACCTTCAAACACTGGACCCCACCCAGTTTGGGTTTGCGAAGGGCCGATCTTCTCTCCTGAATCTGATTGTCTTCTCCGAATCAGTCTCCAGAGCTGTGGATGAGGGTAAGGTGGTCCACACAGCCTATCTGGACCTTGCCAAGGCCTTCAACACCATCCCCCACTCTGGAATCATAGATAAACTTACTAAGCTGGGCATAAATCCCTACATCACTTGATGGATTGCCAACTGGCTTACTGACAGATCCCAGACTGTAAAAGTAGCCGCCTCCAAATCCAGCTCCAGACAAGTGACAAGTGGAGTACCTCAGGGTTCAGTCCTGGGACCACTCTTGTTTGGCATTTACTTCTCTGAAGTACAGGCCAACACTAAGGGACTCTGGCTAACAAAGTTTGCAGATGACTGCAAACTGGGAGCCATTATTGAATCCCCAAATGATGTGGATATTCTACAAAAGGGCCTTACAGAAACAGATGCCTGGTGCCAGAGCCATGGGCTCAAGCTTAATACCAAGAAATGTATAGTTATCCCCTTTGGAAAAAAACATGTACCATGAATTACCACATAGGTGGCAGGACACTAAACATCGAAAGTGTGATGAAAGACTTAGGGACACAGGTGGACAGTAGTCTCACTTTCGATAACCATATCACCACAACAGTCAGGAAATCCTTCTATGTGGCACACCTCATCACTAAGGGCTTTTCATCCAGAAAAAAAGGAGGTCATTGTCCCACTGTACTCAACCCTCATTAGACCCATTATAGAGTACAATTCCCCATTTGGTATGTACCTCACAAGACATCTGCAACAGCTGGAAAGGCCACAGAAATACCTCACTAAAGGAATCACAGGCCAAAAGCAGATGCCATATGCTGACTGACTAAAAAAACTCCAGCTATACTCTGTGGCATATCGTCTACTCAGAGGTGATCTCTGCTTAACATACAAAGCCATGTCAAACCTTGCACTGTTGGACATGCTCCACTTAAAGAAATCCCAATCCATCAGAGCCACATGCTCCAGGGATCTAAACTTTGTCATCACAATGAACAAAACATGCTGGAGGGATAGGTTCCTGACCCAGAGACTCCCCATACTCTGGAATAGACTGCCCATACATGTCAAGCAGAGCTCCTCATTGGCCCTCTTCAAAAGGAACCTTGATGATTGGATAGAAGATAGGAAATTCACCCCAGGGATCATGTCAGTCGCTCTGCTAGACAGGGGTCCAGAGAAGTAAATATTGTGGGAAGAAATATCCAGGGAATTGTTATGGCTAGGCTTGCATAGGCCCTAGGGCCAATAGCCTAGTACCAACCTATGAACCTATGAACCTATGGTTTAGATTCACATCCAGATTGTAGTCTCTCCCCTAAGGGCAGACTTAATTTTGCAAATTGACCATATTTTTTAAATGTCTGCTTTATTCCTATTGCCTACTGACAATCAAAACTTCTGCTGTTGACTGGTCCACTAATTCTCCTTAAGGTGAAAGCAGATAGCAGGAAACCATCATCCAAGCTGCCATCAGGGTTTTTTTCTTATAGAGTAAATCCCTACCCTCACTGGAGTTGTCATATGCACTTTCTTGTACTGGGACTTGCTATGCCTTGTTCTGCTCACATTTCTGTGCATGTCCCAGGATACACACTGGCAGAAGATTACTGCATTACTGCAACTTGACAGAACTAAATGCATGTTCATGTTCTCTGAGCTACATGTTGCACTAGTGCTTTTACTGAGGGGAGTCAGCATTGCAATAATACAGATCACTCACCTAAGTCCGGGATTGTCAATCAGCATTAGCCACTCATTTCCAACCCCCTGTTTGGCTCCTCTAGCTCTCAGGCTGTGAATCAAATGCAGATGGTTCGGGTCAAAGTCAAAGTTTTATCCAGCTATACCAGAGAGCTTATCTACAAGCATTAGGAAATTAGAACTTGTTTTGGAGTATATTACACTCCAGTCATGAGATAGAAAGTAATATATCTCACCAATGAGTTTTGCAGGTGCCCTGAATTCAAAATCAGCCAGATACAAAAAAAAATAGAAATATATATATATATATATATATATATATATATATATATATATATATATATATATATATATATATATATATGTATATATATAGAGACAGAGAGAGAGAGAGAGTTTCTGTGATTAATGATCACTAAGCAGTGAAGTAAATGCAAAAATAACATTTTTGCTCATGTGAATAATATAAAATACCTGCTATGTGCAAGATTGGTAACATTTGGTTCCCACAAACTCTCTTATGTTTTCTTTTAATTTACAGCATAGCCTGATTTGCCATTTATTCCATAAAATAACAATTCCTTTCTCTGAACCTGTTCTGTTAGTAATACTGGGGTTCATTCCCCATTAATGCTCCTTATTAACTCACTCAAGCCTAAACACCTGTTTTTGTATACTTCCAGTTCACACACATACCTCCTTATGGAGCCCATAACATTTTTTGGGTCTGGCTTCATTAACTAAGTGACTTACCAGCTAATAATAAGCAGTATTACAAGGGGCAATGAATTATTAACAAAATGACACTAAGATTGTTAATGTAGGATATCCTGCAGTGAAGAAATCAATCTCTGTTTGCCCCCTATTATTCATATTTTCATATTTATGTACATATTTTCATAACTGAGTGACCTATACTTTATTACTGTGTACAGCATGAAACATCAATGTAGAAGACAAGACAATTCAATAAAAATTTTGTTTGCTAGTAATTACAAAAATTAGCAATATATCCATATGTACTTAATACTTAAAAAAACGAGACTTTCAAACTGTTGAAAGACATTAGTAGAAACCTTTGATGTTGTTGAAGAAAACTGTCTTTAATATTTGTACTGTACTTTGCACATCTTAAGAAATATTTACTATTATTTGTTTTGCTAATTATATAATTAAACGTGTTTTAATATTTCTGTAAATATCTCAATAAACATGCACTTATAGAGGAAATTTGTTGTGATGTGAAAGCTTAATGTCTAGTTAACAAAAATATTCTAATAATATATATATCAAGGTTGTATAATTTTTCAAGATATGAAAATTTGTTTATAAAAGTTTAGAAAATATTACTTGGGGATTCTGTGCATTAAAATATATTACAGTATTTATGGAAAAGACTATGAATGCACTGACTAATGTCACTGTAAAGAATATTTCTTACTGAAAACATTGCCATTTGTATAGTTTTAATGTATATTTTTTGTTTTTCACAGAGCATTAGCATTTGTTTATGTTATGCTTGCTAAGTTCTTTTTTCAGAATATGCTCTGAAATGCAAGATGTGTGTAGGCTGCTACAGGTGTTACCATTCATATCGCATAGGGGTTAATGAGGTAAGCTAGTATATAAACATATAATGAGGGTTAAAGGAGGGGTGCAGCAGTCTGTCTTACAAACAGTATGGTTCTACTCACAGACAGATGCTGAAGCTTGGTGCCTGGCTTAGCTGAAAAAAGAACTCCTTTGGGGGGGGGGGGGCAGGTGGAAGTTTTGAATCTCCTGAGCCGGAGACGCATGTATGTGAAGGCTTCATAACTGAGAGGGAGCTTTGAACTGTTTTTCACTCACTCACTGAATTGTCTTTGTCTCATGAGTGCTCCTCTCAACTGAGATGTGTGTGTGTGTGTGTGTGTGTGTGTGTGTGTGCGTGCGTGCATGTGCGTGTGCATGTGTGTGTGTGTGTGTGTGTGTGTGTGTGTGTGTTTTCCTGCATTCAATATGGATGCCCTTCAGGATGATGACTTTTGGATTAATTGCCCTTGATGACTGTAAACTGAATGAATACAGAAAATGTAGGCCAGGTAAATCACTGTGGATTACATCTAATCAGTAATACCAATCATTGGAATGTCATATTCAATGATCAAAAAATACCTATTTTATCTACCACAGGAGCACTGTCTGGAGAAGTGACTTGCTCAGAGTCACACAGTAGGCAAATGGAGATAGGAAGCACCAAACCATGTACCCTTGATTACAGAAAACAGTTCATTAAGAGCTTAGAGCCTTAATCCAGTATACTAACTGCCAGATCTTCCTTAACTTCTCCCTTTTCTGATAAATCACTGAGGGTAACAGCTGGTCAATAGTCATTCATGTTTTATAGTTTTTCAGAAAATACATTTCAGGTTAATTGGAGTTGTGCCATTAAGAAACTGTTTCCTGTTGTCAAAAGTACAAAATTTGAATCTTTCCACCTCTATTTGCCTTTCTGTGTGCATTTGAGCAAGTCACCTAGACAATGCTCCTGGATCATTCTTGATAAGGGACCATTTTTAAAATGAGTTCACCTGTTTAGCAAATAGATAAAAGAAAATAGTATTTAAAATGGTGCTTTTGTCCCCTCATTATGCTTGGCTTTGTCCAGAATTCTTGAGCAAAGATGATCAAATGCATTTTTGTCTATTCCTTTTAAAATGTATAGCTTTCTGACAAATTGGCTTGGATTGCAGTAATTAAATTATGACAGGCATGAATTTCAGACTTTGCATCCTTCAGAAAATGCCTTCTATTATAAAGTTATTCTAGCAACTTTCTATGTAAATAAGAAATACATTAAAAATATGTTCCTGATTTTTTGATCTTTGAATCAGATTTGAGGTATTAAGTTGATAGGGCAGAGGGGTTTGCAATGGGCTCTAACGTATAGTTTGCATGACTGTATTAATTTATTTGTTCTCATCAGATATCTGCAAGTGGTTATAGCTGATGGTTGCATATGTATAAATATTTGGTTCCTGTATTCCACAGCAGTTATGGAGTACAGGAAGGATCGTATTTTAGTAAACAGGATCATCATCGTATGAAACATGTTCTTTGGGTACGAGTCTTGGTTTCCTTACTTTGTTGACATTGACAATGGGCCGGATTCACGATGGCTTGTACGGAGTCTACGAGTAGAGTAAGACTCCATGCAGCCATCATGTCCAACGAGCGATCCACAAACAGCCTGTAGGGGCGTGTAAGAGAGCTCCTAACACGTCTCCTACACGGGGAGGGCTGTGATATGCAAATTACCTCACTTGCAGCCGAAAGGCATGCAAATGAGGTAAATTTGTGATCCAGGAAGCAGAAACCTGTCCGAGTAGGAGACGTGTTAGCTGCAGAAATGTACTCAGTTGACAACTGAGTACCGTTCTACAAATAGCACAATGGAGCCTTGTCAGCTCTAAATAAAGGTTGCATATGGTTGAGGAAGCATGCCAATGGCCAAATATATGGCCATTGGAAATTTTCCCTGATGCAAAATTAAAATAAAAATATTTTTTTTTCGGCGATTTCTGATGTTTAAGCGTAGCACAGCGCCGCGCAAATGGGGTGCGCTATAAAAATAATAAAATAAGGCAATAAAAGCCACAAACATGGAATTTATGAAAATTGTCAAATTTCAATGTAAGGGAATAGCAGGCTGAAGACAACATGGCCACTGAGTAGGGGTTGCTAAGGGGAGAAGCCCAGTCTAAGACATGTAACCAAGCATTAGTAGGCAATCCTATGTAAATGAGTGTTAGGATAGTGAATCACACTTTTACATAGCAAATGAGCACAGTCAGTGGAGTGTAGGAGTAGGATATGGGGAAGAACAGAGTAGGAGATAGGTGACATCACAAGGGAGGTATGTATGAAAGTAGTGCAGCTCATTGGAGGACAGTGGCATCTGTTAGGTGTCAGTTAGACATCATGGAAAGAGGTGTGTCAACAGGTAGGCCAGGGAAAGCCAAGAAATGGAAGGTGTATACTGTGGATAACACCACAGTTTCTTGCTGAGCGGGTATGCGCACGTGTGCGTGCCTGTAAGCTCGAGTAAGACAGAGTGCGCGCGTGGAAGTGTGAGTGTGTGTGTTTAAGCTGGAGTAAGCATGTATAAGGCTGTTGGAAGACGTGTAAACTTGTTTGCGCTGGTGTGCATGTGTTTTAGCCCGAATAAGCAATTTTTAGTCCGTCTAAGCATGTATGCACTTGTGTGAGCTGCTGTGAGCGTGTTTGCGCATGTATGTGCGTCGCTCCCTCTGAGGAAACAGAAAGGGAAAAGGAAGCACAAGAAATAGCAGGAAGCTACCAGGTGATACTAGTAGAGCTAGCAGGTGAAAACAATCCAAATCAAACAATAACACAGGCAGAGCACTAGCCTAGCCCAGCCCAGCACTTAAAACTCTGCAAACAACAGTGCAGTTTGTTTCTCACAAGAGACACTGAAACACTGGAGTATGCAACTAGAAGTGAAAACTGAAAAAGCTTCACTCAGACAAAAAATGCTAGGGGCTGCCATTGCTGTTATAAGACGACATATGCAACATGCTGAGGGTGGTGACAATGCAAATGCTGCCGGACAACCCACAGTGAGGAGACAGAGAAGAATGTACAGGCCCAGGGTCACCTACCAGGGGTTACATGAGCTGGAGATAGTGGAGCACTATAGAGTGGACAGAGACCTCCTGCAGCAAATTGTGGAGCTGTGCAGGCCACGCCTCACACACAGAACCAACAGAGGGGAACCCATCCCAGTGGAAACCAAAGTATGTGTTGGCCTAAGAATACTAGCAACAGGTACCTTTCAGAGACCAACTGGTGATATGATGGGGATATCACAGGCATCAGCATCCAGGGTACTGCACCAGTTCCTGGATGCCATGTCAGCACATGTCAGTGATCATGTATATTTACCCAATTCCCGTGAGGTATTGGCCAGCAATATGCGTCTCTTCCAGCAAACAGCAGAATACCCTGAGGTAGTGGGTACAATAGGCTGCATGCATATATGCATCAAAGCACCAGCCGGTGAGCGGGGTAGGGCCTACATCAACTGCAAGGGCTTCCCCTCCATCAACTGCCAGGTCATGTGTGATGTGTGTGCTGGCTGCCCTGGAAGCTACCATGATTCCAATATCTGGCATCTGACACAGCTGTACCAGACATTTGCCAATGTGGACATCCCACATGGTCACTTAGTGGGGGATGCTGACTATGCACTGGAGCCATGGCTGATGACACCCATCAGAAATGCACACACACCTGAACAAGAATGCCATAATGAGGCACACGCACAAACACGAAATGTAATTGAGTGTGTGTTTGGGTTGCTCAAGTCACAGTTCCGGTGCCTGGACACATCTGGTGGAGCCTTGCAATACTCACCAACTACATGTACCCAAATTGTAATGGTATGTGCTATGCTACATAATATGGTCCTGCGAAAACAGCTGCAACAGGACCAGCATAGGCCTGGGCCA
Organism: Protopterus annectens; assembly: GCF_019279795.1. Classification (NCBI taxonomy): domain Eukaryota; kingdom Metazoa; phylum Chordata; order Ceratodontiformes; family Protopteridae; genus Protopterus; species Protopterus annectens. The sequence continues at coordinate 377,792,934 of NC_056733.1, forward strand.
AACAGCCCCCCACCAGTGCCAAGGCCATCACAGGCAGAGCGTGACTCAGAGGAGGAACAACCTGAGCCTGCCCCAGTAGGCAGACGGAGGCGTGCCCAGTATGCCTTGGCCTTGGCAAAGAGGCAATGCATAGCACATACACTGGCTCAGTAGGAACCCTGGAAATTATACCTCTCTCTGACTCGCACATATAGTAAAAGGGATGCCTAAGTTGACACTACCTGTTTCCAAACATGTATAGGGAGTGCAGTATGCGTATCCAACATAGGCAGCCCTGCAGCACCACCTGAGGCATGATTGCCATGTGTTAAGCAATGTAAGGTAGTGCTAAACAGCATTTACCACCATGTTGTATATGCAAACTTGATGACCTTCAGTAGCATCCTACCCTCACCAAACATGAGGCCACAATATGAAGACAAGATGATCAATTACAACAATTGGCTTAAGTATTGGTGTCAGTGAAAGGGGATTCAATGCCTCTCAGCCTGGGATGAGATGGTCGACAAGGCATGATGCTTTGCTAGGGATGGATTTCACCTATCACCTGTGGCCTATTGGATATTGCCAAAGGCTCACCCCCATAGTGCCTTTTCTAGGTAAGGCTCAAAACACAAACCCAAGTCCATAGGTATCACAAGGGATAAGAAAGTATAAGTAATGCTACTCAATGCCAGAAGTCTAAACTGCAAGATGCACACACTCCAAACACTCCTCAGCATGGAGAATGTTGATATCTGTGCAGTAACAGAAACCTGGTGCAAGGCTCCCAAGAGCACCCTAGCATTCACAGGTACACCTCATACCATGCTTTATAGCTGCAAAACATGGAACAAACTACAAAAGGAGGGTGAGTATCAATATTTGTCAAAGATACCCACACCCCCAGGTTGGTGGCACAGCATGAAGCATCAGAGACTACCCATGTGTAACCAACAGTGGGTAAAACCGCCTTCCAGTTCATAGCCTGCTACAGACCACCCTCCTAAACCCAGGAACCACACTTGGCTGACTGGAGAACACATGAAAATATGAAGATCTCCCCAAACACCATTATATTGGGCGGCTTCAACTACTCAAACATACACTGGGAGCATTACCCTAGCTCCAACACCCTAGGCCAAAGGTTCCCAGAATTTATAAACCAAAATGCTATGGAACAACTTGCTACCACTCCCACAAGAGGGGAAACATACTGGACCTGATCATCACCAACATGGGGACTCTATGCCCAAGACCAGAAGTGTATCCCTCACTGGTACGATCACACCAGATAGTAATCTCCCTGGATATTCACATCCCCACCCTAGCCCATGGTCAGAAAACCACAGTGAAAAATGTTCACTAAAGCATATGTCACACACCTCAAAACTGAGGTGGAATCCTTCACAGCCCCTGTGTCTGTGGAAAATATGGCCCAAACCTCATAACCCTTTATAAACGCATTCTATGAACACCGTCAGGAATGCATGGATCATGCAATTCCAAATAAAACCAAGACCCAATCCTCCAAAGGCAGGCATCCTGTTTGGTGGACCCCAGCCATAAACAAACCATACAATACAAGGAAGAAGCTATTATATGATAGATCCAAATCACAAAAAGGGAAGCCATCTCTGACCAGTATTATTGAAAAACAACGTCCACACATAAAATTGTCTAAGGCCATCTGTGAGATAAAAATCATACAGGACACCAAGGATAATCACAAGGCATTCTTTACTTATTGTAGGAACCTGTGTGGGAATCCCCAGATATGTTCAGAATTAGTCCAAAATGACAAACAATACAACAAACCCACAGACATTGCCAACATCCAAGCTGAAAGGTTCAGTGCAAACTCCCCCCCCTCCCCACCAAAAGGGCAAATATCTATCCCAGCAGAGTGCTGGCCCCCTGACATCGCAGATGCTCAGGTAACAGCCAGCCTCTCCAAAGCAAAACACACAGCATCAATGGGACCAGACGGTGTCCTGGGCTGTGTCCAACATGAACCCCAAGAAGAATTGAACACACACATAAAACCACTGTTTAATGTCAGCCTTAACACACGATATGTACCCAAAGAGCAGTGTACAGCAACAGTGGACCCTCTCCACAAAGGTGGTGCCTCAACGGATACTGCAAACAATCGCCCCAGAAGCTTGACTAGGTTTGTCTGCAAAGCTATGGAAAGGATCATCATGGACCTCAGAAATAAACATATTGGGGACACACAGACACTGGATCCTACCCATTTTGGCTTTGTTAAGGGCAGATCCTGCCTCTTAAACCTGGTTGAGTCATTTGAAACAGTCACCAAGACCATTAACGAGGGGATGGTGGTCCACACAGCCTACCTGGACCTTGCAAAAGCCTTCCATACAGTACCCCACTTGGTCATCATAGATAAGATCACCAGCTTCAATAGAAACCCCTATGTCACTAGATGGGTTGCAAACTGGCTCAAGGACAGAACCCACATGGTCTGAAATGCTGGAGCCATGTCAGACCACAAACCAGCTACAAGTGGCATCCCACAAGGCTCAGTCCTGGGACCTCCCTTGTTTGGTATATATTTCTCAGAAGGTACAGGCCAATACAGAACGACTGTTGGTGAACAAGTTTGTAGATGACTGCAAACTGGGTGCCATAATCGACACTCCAGCTGACACAAGCATCCTACAAAAGGGCCTCATAGAAACAGACAACTGGTGCCAGAGCCATGTCCTCAAGCTAAACACAAAACAGTGTATAGTCCTCCCCTTTGTCAAAAACTAAGTGCCCACAAATTACTACATATGTGGTAACCCATTAAGTATGGAAGAAGTGATAAGGGACCTGGGGACCCAAGTCGATAGCAATCTCACATTCGACAACCATGTGGCCAAAGTGTTCAGAGAAACATTTCATATAGCCCACCTAATCATGAAGGTAATCACATCTACATCAGTGGAGGTCATTGTGCCTCTTAACTCATCCCTCATCAGGCCCATAATTGAGTACAATGCCCTTGTGGGATGTACCTTTTCAGACACCTGCAGCAGCTGGAAAGACCACAAAAGTACCTCACCAGGAGGATCAAAGGGCTCAAACACATGCCAGTCACTGCCCGGTTAAAGAAACTGCAGCTCCACTCAATGGCATACTGCCTGCCCAGAGGCGATCTGTGCCAGATGTATAAAGCCATGTCCAACCTGGAATCAATGGACATGCCGCACCTTGGAAAATCAGAATCCCATCAAGCTATGCGCTCAAGAGACCTGAACCTCAGGACTGAAACAAATAGGACATGCTGGAGTGGCAGATCCATAACCCAGAGGCTCCCCCCACTCTTGAGTAAACTCCCACTCCAGGTTAGCCAGCGTCCCTCATTGACTCTCTTCAAGAGGAATCCTGATGAGTGGATGGGAGATTGTAGGTTTACCCTGGGTATCACTTCTGTCACTGTTAGCCAGAGGCACAGTATACTAATCATGAAAAATGTAATGGCAAACTCCACTTACAATGTGTATTGAAAGCCAAACACACTCTGGCTAGGATTATAAATGCCCTAGGGCAGATAGCCTAGTATGAACCTATGAACAGAATCACACACACCAAGTAGTACAACTGTGGTCACTGTGGAGTAATGTTTGCCAATGTTCACCCAAGTTGGTGAATACACAGCAATGTCGGACAAGCCTGGTTTAAGTAGGCCATAGCTGAACAAAATGCAACATGCACATAGTTGCCCAACTGGCCCTTAACTAGTCTGGTCTGCTCAGTATGAGCATCTAAAGCAGTGATGGGACTCAAACCCATGATACTGTGCACCATAGTGAAAGTACTGAACCAGTACACCATGACAGTATTGCAGTATTCAGCCAGTATGAGAGAATGTTGCCAAGTCTTTGCAAACTATCCCATGGAAACCCTGCAGGCACAGCATAATCCCTGTTGAGTTATGACACAAAGGAGTCTGGCAGTAAGAACACAACATGACTTCCAACACACACAGTATTAATGCCAATATTGGTCATGTTCACACACAACCACAAATGTAGTGGACTTCAGAGCACAACATATGGAAAGGTCACACTGGGCATGCTCACACACTTGGATAAATGAGACACATGTCAGGCAACAAACCATGGAAAGCCTGAACTGGGCATGCTCACACACTTAGGACATGTCTGAGTATAGCAGTCAGTCACACATATCTGGCAGTTGTATGTGTTAAGCCAGGAACCTCCCACGATCCAACAATCCACCCTGTGCACACAGTTAAATGACAACAGACACATATATTAATATACCGGAACCCTGTCATGATCAAACATGTTATGCAGATTCACACGTTGTTCACAGAAACTGTGAAAGCTATGGCAATAAAGACCTGCAAACAGTAGCAGCAACAAATATTGTGCATCCCAAACATAAACATAAGTGCAGAGGTGAATACTAGGCTGTCTGCCCTGGGGAATTCATAAGCCTAGGCAGAGTGTATTTGGTGTCTGCCTCCCCATTAGAGTAGCCTAATGTGCCTCTGTAAAGTAGGTCACAGAAGGCACCCTTTAAGGCTGCTTTGCTGTGCCTCTGTCAAGCAGGGAAACAGTGGAGATCCCAGGGGTGAATTTGCAATTTCCCATCCATGCAGCTGTATTTTGCTGGAAGAGGGTTGGTGAGGGGCTATGTCAAACTTTCATTGGGATTCAATTCCAGAGTGAGGGGAGCCTGTGGGTAATGAATCTGTCCCTGCAGCATGTCCTATTTATGTTAGTGCTGAGGTTTACGTCCCTGGAGTGTGTAGCTGTAAGGGTCTTGGATGTTATGAGGTGGAGCATGTCCATTACTTCTGGGTTTGAAATGGTTGTGTACGTCAGGCATAGATTACCTCTGAGTAGGCATTAAGCAACGGAGTAGAGCTGGAGATCCTTTCGCCGAGCTGCATAGGACATCTGTGTGTAGTCCATGATTCTCTTGGGGAGGTACTGTTGTGTTCACTGTAGTTGCCACAGGTGTTGGGTAAGGTACACCCCAAAAGGGGCATTGTAGTCAAACATGGTCCTGATGAGTGAGTAGTAGAAGGCCACAATGACCTCACATGATCTACATGCAAACTCCCATGTGAGAAGGAGGGTTATACAAAGTTCTTAGCAATGACTCTCTGTCAATGTGATTAGCAAAGGAGCGGTTATGATCTATCTGGATCTGTGGGATATTGCTCTGTTATGTAGTAGCTTCCTCCTTCTGTTGTACAGCTTATATATGGCTGGGGTCAACCAGACAGGTCTCCTGTTTTGGAGGAGTCATGGTTTTATGTGGGATAGCATGATCAATGCATACCTGCAGCTGCTCATACAATGCATTTGTAAAGAATGCACGGGGTCTCTGAAGTATTCCACCCCAGTCTTCACAAGTGCAAAGTCTGCTTTTGAGAAATTCTTTACAGTGATTTCCTTGGCTGGGTGTGGGGATGGGAAATGGATGTCCAGGGAAAGTTGATCATGGTCTGATCTTAACAATGACAGTTCTACCTCTGGTGTGGAACATACAGTCCCCATGTTGGTGATGATCAGGTCCAATATGTATTCCCCCTAGTGGGTGTGGTGACTGGTTGTGCCATAGCACATGGATTCACAAATTGTAGTGGCTGTAAGGTGATGTTGAGGGCTTGAGTAGTATCCCCAGTCAATATTTGTGTACCTGAAGTCAACCACTATAATGGTATGTGGGAAGACCTTCATATCCGACACTCTTCCCAGGAAAGCCAAGTGTGGTTACTGGGTATGGGTGGGTGATCTGAACTACACACCAAACCAAAAGGCAGTTTTGCACAATGGTAGGTGTATATGTATGGCTTGTCATGCTTAGTGCAGTGGGACCAACCCAGAGGTGTGTGTATCTGTGATGTATATGGATACACCCCCTACTTGTGTTCTGTGTCACAAGTCCTGTGATCACGAAGCATGGTATAGAACATAACCTGGCAGTGCCAGTGTCCATATGTGACCCTGAACTAGGTTTCTGTGAATGCACAGATATTGTTATCCCCCATACTGAGGGATAGTTAAAGATGTACATTCTTCTTTGGAAAGACTGATGATGTCAGCTCCCTATAAATACAGCAGGAGAAGGAAAATCATCCAGTAATGGGAATAACATGCTGCGCTAATGCGTCTGTCTCAAGTATCATAGCATAGTAAGGTAGGGGTTTGAATCCTGCAAACGCTGTGTGTGTGTCTGAAATTCTTTGTGAAAGGAATAGCCATTTTGAAGACTGGGATAACACACTAAAAGATGTACATTCTTCTTTGGAAACACTGATGATGTCAGCACCCTATAAATACAGCAGGAGAAGGGAAATCATCCAGTAATGCGAATCACGTGCTGTGCTAATGCGTCTGTCTCAAGTATCATAACATAGGTAGATAGGGGCTTGAATCCTGCAAATGTGGTGTGTGTTGGGGGGACAGGGGTGTGTGTATGTCTGCAATTCTTTGTGAAAGGAATGGCCATTTTGAAGACTGGGATAACACACTAAAAGATGTACATTCTTCTTTGGAAGCACTGATGATGTCAGCACCCTATAAATGCAGCAGGAGAAAGGAAACCATCCAGTAATGTGAATAGCGTGCTGTGCTAATGCATTTCTCTCAAGTGCCATAACCTAGTTAGGTATGGGTTTGAATTCTACAAAAGCCATGTGTGCGTTTGACGCACAGTTTGTGAATGTGTTGTGTGTTTTGCTTTCATTATTGTATGACATATTATTATAACAGTAATTGCCATGCACACATCAGGTATGTGTTTGTCACATACAGATATGTATCTGTGACCTATAATAGTTCCTATGTGTGAAGCCTGCCCCATATGAATACAGTTGTTACCTTTGCCGCCATGTGCCGCAGCTTACCAGACCTTAGGCCATACATGTATGTTGGTGACAATGCAAGCTACTGCAGTGATCTGTGTCCTAGGCTAACTATGTGACACACACCCATGAAAGCTTTGATAGATTAATGTGGGTGACGGTTCATGTCTGCAGTATACGTCAGACATGTTAAAACACAGCAAAGTCTGTGAGTGATGGCCATCCAGTGTAGGTGTATGGCAACTGTTGCCGATATGCATACAGACACCTTCTTGCTTAGGTGATACAAAGAGGGACTGCAGAATACCTTTGGAAATGTGAATATCACAGGATAGACAAGATAACACCTGTCCACATGTACACACCATTACCCGTTCTACATGATGGGTGCTACCACCTACATGGTACTGTTGGAATACTATGTTAACTACATGCCGATGACAATGCCACAGTAGCGTTGCAGCAATATACCATGGCTTGGACAACAGGTATCTGTCCTTATGATACCCTTGTAGTGGTTAGGTGTGTCATGTGTAGAATGTATTTTAGGCCACTGTATGCATTTGCAGTCATGGATGGACATATCCATAGTGTGTTGGCATGTACATGAGACTGCTATATGCCAAAGGATATTGTTCCCAGGGATGCGTGGGGCTCAGTAACAATGGCTACTGGTATAGTGTAGTACTGCAGGGATATCACTGACACCAGGTTCCTACGTCTGTGTATCAGTTGAGGAGACACCATGTAATGACCACTGAATGTCAGGCTATGTAAGCTGTGTATACTACCAGAATGCGGACCATTGACATGTGGAAACTGTATCACCCACAGCATACTGTCAAACCATGTCATGTTCCATGCTGACCATGTTCACAAATGTACACCTGCAAATCGGTGATGCAAACATCACACATGTACTGTCCACACCCCAACACATGCATGCACAGGTACACACAACAGCCATGTGGCACATGTGCAGACAATACACGTTGGGAATTAACACTGGTGTATACAAAACTGCAATGACAAACATAGTTAATGCATCATGCATGCTCATATCTACCCACAACAATATCATTACACTGTACTGTTAACAACATGATAATATTACTACAGTGCTATGTAGTCACCCTGTGCATCAGTACCATGCTATCCTGTTCCAGCATCAATGTTACAGATGGCAGGAGGTGGCACAGTTTCATCATATGCACAGGGTGTGTACTTGGTTTGCCAGAGTCTGCCATTGACACATCCAATTGACATGTATGTATGTGTGTGTTGGTGAGGGACAACAGTACAAGATGGGGCAATGTTGCTGCGATGTGTGTGTGTATGTGTTAGCCCTAGGTGTTAGCATTATGTGTGTGTGTATGCATGCACACAGTTCCACCATGTGGCTGCCATATACGGGTGCTTGTGGACAGCCACAGACTGTACTTGCCAGGTCATACAGGTCACTGTCTCTGGCCATGGACACAGTACCTGTGCCTGGCAGGGGTGCTACGGACAGTATTAGGTACTAAGCCAGACTGGGTACTGTCATCAGAAGCAGTGGGTTGTTGACTGGACACATATCCCTGCTGGGACTGTCCAGAGCCATGTGCACGTGGTCTTCTAGGACTGTCTAATGACAGCACAGACCCAGCATTGCTGGGGCTGGTACTGGCACTATGGGAGTGGCTGCAGGTTTGTTGTCGTCCGTGATGACTGGCAGCTGATAATGTTGCTGGCAGATGTCCACATCGACGCCTCAACCATCCTGCACTGTCCTGGCTCCTGGACATGTAGTTGTGGAACAGATCTAATGTGTCCCCCCAACGTCTATCAATGACCTCACTGATGTTATAGATGGCAGACGCAACATCACGCATAGTGTCATTCATAGCAGTGCAATGTGCTCTAAGCTCCCTCAGACCCTGTCTGGTGTACCGTTTCATATGTGCCTGCATTACAGCCCGGAACATAGCTGAGGTTGATAGACCTCTGTGGGCACGTCTGACAGGGGCAGTACGACCACGGATGCTCCCACAAGAACCCCTGGACATCTGCCTGTGTGGTACCATGTCAGGAATCTGGCCATGGCTGCTGTGAGGGGATGCATGTGCCAATGATACCACACTACCCTGGTCAATGCCCACTGTATGCTGTTCCTCAGCTAAGGACATTGGTGACAATGGATGTATCGGCAGGATGACTGTGCGCATTGATGGGGTTGACTGCTGTGTACTGTCAATTGGATGACCAACAACAGACCCTGTCACACCTCCCTGTGCCATTACACATGTATCATCATTAGCACTATCCCCAGCAGTGGCTTCAGGTTCCCTGCTGCACTCCACCAGAGCAACATCAGAACCTGTGAGAGGAAGATAGGAAACACAGTTTACAAATGTGTACATGATATTAGCACACAGGCACACATGCACACAGGCGCACATGCACACATGTGCACATGCACGCAGGCACAAATGCGCACAGGAGCATATGCACACATGCACAGAGGCACACATGCACACAGGCGCACATGCACACATGCACACATGCACACAGGTGCACATGCACACATGCACACAGGCACACAAGCACACAGGCACACTCCTCAGTACAGCAGATACAAACACAGACACACCTGCAATCCAACACATACACAATACTGTTTTAGGGTGGGTGACCGTTTCACAAGGAAAAACATCACTGCACACGTGTCAGCATGCAGGTTATGTGTTGCACAGGAATATGCAGTGCAAGTGTAGGTAGCCCTTGTTATTAACAGTATATGTGTACTTGATGCTTGTGTGTAGTTGTTCAGTGGTTGTCTCCACCCTGGGACACAATGTGTACAAGGACATAACAATGTTGTGCAAGTGTTACAAGCTGTGGGTGCATAGATTTGCACACACACACACACACACACACACACACACACACACACACACACACACACACACACACACACACACACACACACAAAACAGATGGCGGTGCTACACAATAACAGCTATGTGTACTTTTGTGGTTAGTGGAACTGGATGTGGTGTAGTAACGTGAGCCATGATCAACATGCTTCTTGTGGTCAGTCAACAATAATAATGTGTGCCAGACAGGCAGCTAACATGCTGTACCTGAAGTGCAGTAACATGAATACATCCACAATTACACAGCCACTTGTTACATGGGTGTGTAAGGTGGCCAATAGTGAGCATTGCCTAACATGAATGTATTATTTGTTCCAGACTGTTGCACAAAGACATGATAGGCCTCTACCCCTCAGGTATATTATGTGTGCTGCGTAGATAAGTGGGATGCTGAAGGCTGTCCATACAGCAGATGTCATCATTGGACTTGTGTAGCAGGCTAAGGTGTAGTGTGTATGCCAAACATGTGTGTGTTGTGTACATGTGTATCTAGTGTGCCTATACAATGTCCAGTACTGTGTTGCCACACATGTGTATCATGCTCTGTGTATTGCATGTGAGTGAGGCAGCTACTGAGAATAATGGGATATGCATAGTCTCACAGCAAACATGCACAGCATGCATTATGTGTAGGTGTGTTACATGTGCACACACTACACCTCCGTATGACATGCACATGTCATTAGCAATAGTATTGTTATTACACACTCACCAGCATGGATTGGCTGCCTTGCTGTCAATCCAGAGGGACCTGCAAACATATGAGAGTGATTGCCAGTGGCCACAACTGTGCCTTTGATACTGTGAGTATGATAAAGTACAGTAGTACAACAGGTGGCTTTCACAGGTGTACAGATTATGCTCAGAATATCAATCTTGCAGAAGAATGGGCAGGTTAACAGCTACACAAACAGTACACATCTCACACACACATAGGCTACCAGTACAGAGAACAGTCAACTACAGATATGGTATGTTACCTGCACACTCCATTTCAACATGCTGGGTGGCTCCGGCCTCCATGATGACACATGTTTGTGGATGTTCTTGTTGTTGGCCTGGAGCCACAGCACTTAGGAGGTGCTCCTCCACACTGGTGAGGGGGTGGTGGATAGGTACCCCACCACCTGTGGCAAGCTGTTGTCTGTGGATATCAGACACACACTGCCGGACATGTCTAATTAAATCACTGCAGTGATGGCATACCTGCTCATGTGTCCGGTTATGCATGCCTATGTCATTTACCCGACGGACAAGTTCTTGCCACAGTGCAGCCCTCTCATGCTGGTTCTGGCTGGTCCTGGAAAACAGCACAGAGTAATTCTGCACCAGGCTCTGGTGGATCTCCTGATCCTCTGCTGCTGTATACGGTGGGTTTCTCTGATGTACCATCACCCTGGAAGGAAAGAAAAGAAAAATATGTGAGCAAGTCATGTGACACACTTAATATTCAAATGCACTGATATCACTTCACTGCCATACATAACATCTGTCTGTCTATCAGGGGATACACATGTTCGATACCACATATCAGTGTTCAACCCACAACTGTCTGACAGTGCCTGCCACACTCCATACAACAAACTAGTATACACCAGCACTCGACACACTGTTTGGGATACAATGCACAACCTCACACTGGGGTATGTATCAAGCTAATGGATGAAGAATATTGTCATCCCATGCAATGAATGCAATACACATGTACAGTTTCAACGGTAATCCACCCTAGTCTTTGATGCCATACCCCTACCTGACATACGTGCACAGTTGTTACTAAAGCCAGCATACTGCTGTCACAGAGTATACATGCTGTCAGGTACACACACATACCCTGTAACACACATGTGATTGCGGCCATGGTACAGGCATCATTACACACTCATTATACATACATACAACACACAAATGTATGCCGACACAGATGAGCATTAACTGTGTACCTTATAGTACTGTATGCCCCTACTTACAGATACCTATGCATGAGGTATGTAATCTGTGCAGACTGCAGGTAACACACCAAACAGTGTTACCACAGAATGTGAACATACACCATACTGTAGTGTTTAGGCCTACAACATCAGGTAGTACAACAGTTCATATGTGAGCTGGATTCAACAGCAGTACCACTTACTAAGCATTCATGTATTGCTTCTGCCTATGATGGGACACCGCAGTCATACACAGGGAACTACGGCACAACAAATGCCAAGCTACTATGTTTGCATCCCAATAACTGACACATCTTTCTCTGGCCTCACACCAAGGACACCAACTACCATGACAGACACAAACTCACGCTAAGCTATCACACCTTTACAGACCTTGCACACAGTCAGTGTCACACTCATTCAATGTCACATAGCTGGTATTGCACTGAGTACATGTGTGTGTGTGCATTGTGTCATAGGTAGGAACTATGCTATTGGCCCTGGGCCTAGGGCAGCCTAGCCATATGCTACCCTGCCCTTTGGTACACATGTACTGTGATTTTACTTGCTCCTATGAAATGGTTACACACAGGTGACTCACAGGGCATATTACCTATCTCCATGACATTCATCAGGGGTCTGTATGACATCTACTAATGAGGAGCCTTGTTTGTTAATGCTGGGTGGTTTAGTCCAGGGTATGGCATATTTGTGTACAGAAACCTGTACCTCCAGCATGTGCTGTTTAGTGCGGTGACAGGGATTAGGGCCCTAGGTCATGTAGGCTGGACGGATTGTGAGGTGTTGCCATGGTGGTTGGCCAACTGGTATGGGTGTGACATAACTCTGTATGTCCAGCACTGGTAACCTCTGTGTAGACAGTATGCAATGCACTCTAGCTGTGGTTTTGTGAGTCAGTCTGCATAGGGAATGTGTTTGTGGCCATTATCAGTCTTTGTTAGGTATGTCTGTGGCCTTTCCATTTGCTGTAGTTCTCATGGGAGGTACATACTGCATAGGACATTGTGAGGTGTACAGGGGTACACTGACTTACATTTCCCTAGCTGACACACCTTTTGTGATGACACGTACCATGTACAAGGATTACAAGACTAGTCTGCCACTGTGGATATCAAAGGGGAGGCTATTGTACACCTGTGTCCCATGTTCCCTTCTGACACCTCCAGTGGTAGGCAGGCAACCACCTATGTGGTAGTTAGTGGGTAACATCTTTTGGAATGGGGTATGGTACTGCAGTATTAACACTGGTGTTCTGTCCATGCCTTGGTCACCAGGCACCTGTTGCAGTACATCTGCCCCCATGTCCCCCTCTCTCACTCTCTCTTTATATATATATATATATATATATATATATATATATATATATATATATATATATATATATACATATAAATATATATATCAATATATACATATCTATATATATATATATATATATATACATATATACATATATATATATATATATATATATATATATATATATACATATATATATATATATATATATATATATATATATATGTAAATATATATACATATCTACATATATGTATATATATCTATATACACACCGCTATATATAACCATATATATATATATATATATATATATATATATATATATATATATATATATATATATACATATCTATAGACATTCATATCTATCTGTATACATGTATGTATCTAAATTTATATATATATATGTATTTGTCTATTATATCTATATGTATATACATATTCTCTATCTATCCATATATCTCTATGTATCTTTACAGACCTCTCTGTCTTTGTACATATATATATATATATATATATATATATGTAGATATATAGATATATATATGTATATCGATATATATATATATATATGTATATATATATATATATATATATATATATATATATATATATATATATATATATACACACACACACACACTTCTTAACATCCATTGCTGTACATATACATGCACATATAGGTACATGGACTGCCCACCTTTCATGGTGGGAATATCACTTCTGCAACAGTTGTGAGACATACCATTCTGTAATGATATTGCACACTGTTGTGCATAATGCATTATGCTGTCCTCAAGCCATATAGCTGTAGCAGGCCTCACTGGCTCAGTCCCACAGAAGTTCACCACCACATGACATATACCTGCACTGCATACTGTTTTCAATGCCACACACTACAACCTACATTGATATGTGCACATAGCAACCTTCAACTACATCTGTATGTCCAGCCTTCACTAACAGTTGCAGTATGTCCCTTGCCCTATGCACATCTTCATATACATATAGATACAGACTGCTAACACATATGGATGGTTCACAGTATGTAGATTATTAGACTGTGTAGTTTACATTACCTTTGTCTCTGACAGCTTTTTTTTGGATTGCTGGCTTGCTAGCTTGCTGGCTGGCTGGCTGGCTGGCTGGCTGGATGGATGGATGGATGGCTGGCTGCCTGGATGGCTGGCTGGCTGGCTGCCTGGATTCCTGGCTGGCTGGCTGGCTGGCTGGCTGGCTGGATGGCTAGCTGGCTGCCTGGATGGCTGGCTGGCTGGCTGCCTGAATGGCTGGCTGGCTGCCTGGTTGTCTGGCTGGCTGGCTGGATGGCTGGCTGGCTTGCTGCCTGGATGACTGGCTGCCTGCCTGGATGGCTGGCTGGCTGGCTGGCTGCCTGGATTGCTGGCTGGCTGCCTGGGTGGCTGGATGACTGGCCGCCTGGATGCCTGTATGGCTAGCTGGATGGCTGCCTGGATGGCTGGCTGCCTGGATGCCTGGATGGCTGGCTGGATGGCTGCCTGGATGGCTGGCTGGCTGCCTGGGTGGCTGGATGGCTGGCTGCCTGGATGCCTGGATGGCTGGCTGGATGGCTGCTTGGATGGCTGGCTGGCTGCCTGGATGGCTGGTTGGCTTGGTTTTTCTTTTTTTTTTTTTTTTTCTTTTGGTCTGTCTCTCTGTCTGTCTCTCTCTCCCTCCAGTTGCTGCAATGATATTATTGCATGTGTGGACTGGCAGTACAGGCTGCTTTTGTAGGTATCTGTACATGTGCATGTGATGGCCTCTGCACCAATTGGTAGCCAGTATTTACTAATTGCATGCAGCCTGCTGTGTGGTAATTGCAGTTCTCACTGTGATTTCAGGACACTGCTATAAAATGTTTGGTTAGGTAGGCGTAGGCCTTTCAGTTTTGCAAGGTGGGGACCATGCTGGTTTGCTGTGGACACTGTTGTGTCATTCAGAAGGTTGGTATGTCTCTCATATCCAAGGCTGTTTTGTAGCCACTGAAATGCATGTTGTACTGAAACCTGACTGTTGCTTTTTCCATTTCACTCTTCTCAGTGTGTATGTTAACTCACACCTGCTAATGCTAACACTGTTTACATGGGAGTATGTACTTTCCTGTGGGAATTGTGGATTAACTGGTATACAACAGTAGTTCTTGCAATGTGTTGCTATGGCTTCACTATTTTCCCTTTGCATTTACTCCTTGAAGGCCTGATATTTGTCTTTACTGGAATGTGTTGCTATGGCTTTCCTATTTTCCATTTACATTCACTCCTTGTAATGCATGATATATTTCCTTCAGCAGTAAGTTCTTATATGTTTGCTGTGGCTTGGTGGCACTGCATGCAGTCTGGTGAGCCCAAGGTCTGGGGTTTGACACTTACAAGGGTATTTTAATTTGCTGCTGAGCAGTACTAGGGCCTTGTATTTTGTACTAACAATTATGATTATCAGGCACATGCAGTGCTTGTAAACTGCTATAGTCATTCGTTTGTTAGATGGCTACATCCTTTGATATTTCTGTGTTGTACTCCTACATGAGGGTGTGCTTGTGGGAGTAATTCTACAGCTATTCGCAGAGTGTGTGACAGCAGACAGGCTGATATGCCTGTGTATTTCTGACACTTACAGGCCTCAGATACTCTCAGGTATATATTTGACCAGCCTCAGGGTAAGGTACATATCAGTGGGATACACCCGTAATATATTTCAGATATTCTGCAGTTGTGACCGTGGGGTATTTTGAGCATATGTATTACTACACCATTTCTGACATGCAAGTAGTGTCTACTTTAACTTATTGACAGTCACCATTATGTGGGATACCCCACCTTTCTGCCTACTGTTAGTACATTTCACAGGGAGTCAGTGGGGCACAGGTAACATTTTTTTGCAAATCAGGGACATCCCTGTAAATCAGTCACATTTGGGAAGTCTGGCCTCATACCTATTCAAATATGGTGGTGTTTATCCTGCTCTGATAGTGTATGGGGTTTGTAAGGTGCTACTGTAACATTATTACCTCCTAGCATGGCTGTTTCTCTTATCACACTAATGTAATGCAATTCCACAAGAATTGCCAGTAAGGATTCAGGGAACAAGCTTTGTGTAATGGCCTTCCTATATTCCCTTTACATTCACTCCTTGTATTTCATGATATATTTCTTTCAGCACCAAGTTCTTGTATATCTGTCGTGGCTCAGTGGTAATTCATGCAGACTAGTGTTTCCGGGGTTCGAGACTGACAGGGGTATTTTATTTTGCTGATGAGCAGACTATAGGCCTTGTCATACAGAGCGACTAAGGCACTTTTAAGCAGTTGTAAGCGGGTTTGCGCTGGTTTGCGCGATGCTTACACATGCACACACTCGCTTAGCTGAGCGCACACTCGCTTAGCTAAGCGCAGACAAGCGCACACCCGCTGACTACTCCTTAAAAGTGCTTACTCCCGCTAACACCTGCGCTAATTTCTTTTAAAGAAAAGAAAATGGGGAGATAGGAAAGTGGTGAAAAAGGGGCACAAAGAGGGTAGGACAGTAGGAAAACAAGCTTGCGATGTGCAGGAAGGATGTAGGGAAGGCCCATAGCTGCCCATTTCTTTATCAGCAACAGCTGTGCATATGTGTGAAATTTGGTGTGAAATTTGAAACCTTCCACCCCTGAGAGAGGGGTGAGGACAACAAAATATGTTGTACTGCCAATTAGAATTATCAGTTTACATGTCCAGTGGACATGTTTGCGAATTGGGCAGCTATGTATGGGGTGTAATTTTTTTGTTGGAACAGAGTGCCCTTTTTTATTTTTTTTTCAGGTGAGAGTGGAATGTGAGGTACAGGAAGTAGATATATTTGGGGTGGTAGGTTGGGGAGGTTAACAGACAAGACAAACAAGACACATACAGGGGCAGAGTATGACACATGTGGGGGGTAAACACAAATGATGGGGACGGATGTTTGGATATCGCAAGCCCATGAGCCCACAGATGGCAACAGTGGAACTGAAATCCCCACCCATAGGCAGTTACCACTGTGCCTTCACAGCCCAGGCCGGGGCTGTGCTGGGGGCTGGATAGGATGGGCAGGCACACCCATGAGTTGCGCCACCCTCGCCTCAAGCTAGCATAGGGGATCAGTCACAGAACACCTGATCTCACTACACACCACTGACCGGACCCTATGGAGGGTGAGTGGAGGCTCTCCTCCGGCCACGCTTGCAGAGGGGGTATGAGCCCCATCCCCTGCAGCGCTTCCACCCGAAGGTGGCACAGGGCCACTGGAGGAGGAGGTCCCAGCCTGGGCACTGGTGCCAGGTGCACTCGCCAGCTGAGGTGGGAGAGGTGGGTATGCTGGAACCAGCCTTCCCTGTTGTTCCTATGTTTAGCAGTATTTTATGGCATTTTGGGTTAGTAACAAACAACACCATTCAAAATTAGTTATAACAGCATGCATCAGTATTCCCATTAACCAAACACCCATGAATTCCAAACATTGAGCAGCAAGCATAACACATGCATATTTAGAACCACAGTGCACATTCCAACAGCATGCACGGTTGATTGGTAGCAACAGGCCATCAGGTTTGGATATGTGAACGGGGCACATGCATCAACGTACATGCAGATATGTATGAACCAACAGGACAAATGTCCATGGGAATTAATTGTGAATACACATACCCGGTTTGGTGTGGAATGGCATCATTTATGAAAATAGGGTAAGGTGGAGTAATTTTACATTAACAACTAAAACTACCTATACATATACTGTACATTCCTAGTAGATGCAGATATATATCCCCTACATGTATTAGTACAGTTTCCTGTATGTAACCTTAGGAATGTTGGTGATGGGGATGTTACTGCTACATTAATATACATTCCATTTTTATTCATATATGTTCATATCTGGCTGTGTTCAGGTACAGCATCCTGCTACATTTGATTTATATGGGTCTAGACAACTGTGGATGTTCAGCATTTCATACAACCATACTATTTCCATAATGCAAGGATACAGCAACATATCCAATTTGTGGGATGGACACAGTCCATGTTCTGTATTTTATTGAACACATTACACTCTTTGGTTGTGGCTGTCTCATTCATTTCATAATGTAGTGACTGCAATATACCTTTATTCCAGACTTATTACAGCTTTCTTGGTAGCTTCAAACTGTCTTTCTCACACTCTCTCAATTATTTTATATTTACATTTCAGACTGGTACTTAATTCTAGGCTTTATTAACATTTATTACTGGTTTACAACAATCCTTTCCAGCTGACTCACTTATTTCATATGGCAGAATTTACAAAGATGTATTTGACACTTGTCCATCCTTTGTTGATTGATTACCACTCATTTTCTGGCTGCAGCAGTTATCTGATATTACAATACAGGTGGAAACTTCTATTTGAGACTTGTTTAATCTTTATTACTGGATTGCATTACACTATTTTCCAGGCTGCATCACTTATCTAATCTTACAATACTAGCAGAATCTTTCTTCTAGGCTTATTTGACCTTTATTAGTGGGTTACAACACTGAACTCTTTTACAATCTGTCTCACTTATATTCTATGACAATACCAGCTAAATAATTACTAACCTGCCTGGTGGTGCAACCTCAGCAGCCTATCAGCATAGGCTTGCTGATTCGTGGAACGAACACCTGCAGCTGTAATATAAAGGAAGTAATATTGGAATATACGTTTCCATACTGTAGGCTAGGATAGCATTTCTTACATACTTAATTACGTGGATACTTACTCAGTAGTGGGGCGTTGGGCATTTGGTGGGCCTCCTGGATCCAATGGTTCAGTTGGTTCTCCTTCCATCACTTCAGGTCCGCATGGTGGTGACGGACCTGTTCACCAGTCCTTGGAATGCCTGTGGCACTGGTGAGATCATGTGCCAACCGGTTCCACGTCTCTGCCTTGTACGCACCCCAGTGAACCTGGCCCTGCATGAGTTGTGCTTCATGATCATGGACTAGGAGCCAAATCATATATTTTGACTCCTCAACACCCCACCTTTGTGCTCTAAAGCGACTTCCCTCTCCTGCACCTGCCATCCTGACTGCAAATGGGTACCACAATCAGCTATGCTGTGTATTCCCGCCTATGGGGCTTATATATGCCGGTTTTCCCGCACTTATCTGTGATTGGCCATTTTGGATATTTATCAGCTTAAAAAAACCTGCTTTGTCATGCTTCTATTTCCATTCATTCCTATATATATATATATATATATATATATATATATATATATATATATATATATATATATATACTAATACTGCATTTCTCAGTACAACTGTCATGGCTTAGTGGTTCAGTACTTTGACTATGGTGCACAGTATCCCAGGTTCGACCCTGGACATTGCTTTTTTTATTTTACTACTGTCTAGACAGGCTAGGAGGTGTGTCTGTGTAAAGGTGGCTTTGATACAGCTTGCCCAATGTTGCCCGCCGGTAAGCTGGTTGGCGTGCTGCGCAGCTCCGCGCAAACGGCTTACACTGGGTAACGCGTTATTTAGCTATGAGCACTCATATTATGCTGAGTGAAGCGCTGCTGAACTACGGGCACTCATTTTAAGCATGGTAAAGCGCTGCTCAACTCCGGGCACTCATATTAAACCTGTTAAACCACTGCTCACCTGCGAGCACTCATATAAAGCTTGTTAAAGCACTGCTCACCTATGGGCACTCATATTAAGCTTGTTAAAGCGCTGCTCACCTACGGGTACCCATATTCAGCTTGCTAAAGCCTTGCTAAGCTATGGGCAATTCTGATCCTTTTTTTATATTTTATTATGTCGGATTTCTTCAAAATTACATGGCCCATTTCATTACATTTTACTTAAATTATAGTTATATATATATATATATATATATATATATATATATATATATATATATATGTCAGGGGATTGTTTCATGCTTATTTAAATAAAAATGGAAAATGATGTTGTGGGGGCTCGAACCGTGACTACCTCCTCTTTGGCCAACGTCTCTACCGCTACGCTATTGCTACTTTGCTTAATTTGCATATTTAGATCTTATATGCTTTTCAATGTCTGCTAACTGTGGCTGAGCGGAGGGCATACCCGCGCAATCGAGCGCAACTACGGGCAAATATTTTAGAAATTATAAAAAAAAAAATTAAACTGCTATTTTTACGTTTTACATTACAGCTTGGTTTATAGTCTGTGAGGGCATGTGGTGTTGTGTTCCTTGACATTTCCGTGGACTCGCTCGTGGGTGTTTACTTTCAGGACTCTGACTCTTCTGGGGGCGTGTCCTTTGCAGAACTCGGCATTCTGACACGCCCCCTACTTTCCTACACACAGGAACAGCCCTAGGTCAACTGGTGCCCTAGGCAAAAGGGCTCCACGGTGCCCCCCACCACACTACCTGGTGCCCCCATCCTGGTCTACCTACACCAAATAAATACTGGAAAAGCGCCCCTGCTAGACCAGTGCCCTAGGCAACTACCTAGTTGGCCTATGCCTAAGGCCGGCTATGCCTACACAGACCGTGTTAGCCTAGCGTATGATTCAGCATGCCCTCATGAATATGTATGGCATGCTGACGTCATACCGTTAGACTGCAGCCTCTGTGTAAGACATATTAACTCTTACACGGAGGTTTCGTGAATCCGGCCCAATGTGTTTGTTTGGCTGTGAATAAATGGACAGCATGAAGTCTATGAGTTTAATGGTAATATTCTAACTGCAAATACATTTTTACTTAACCTTGTTTTTTGCAGACAAAAGGATGTGAAATGCACTGTTATTGTGGATTAATAAGGCAACGAGCAGCTCCTATGGCACAGGGTTTAATTCCCTCAGCCTTCATTTGTCTAATGTGTGACTTTGATGAACTTATTTCACCAGACAGTTGCTCCTAGGCTGTCACTGAAAATGGATACTTGCATTAATTCTGCTGTCTCAAGCTGTTAGCAAACTTGTCTTTTGAATTCTTGCACCCTTTATATAGACTGTAATTGGTGGTGCACTATAAGCTGTTTAACTGAGTCCCTGCATATATCTTGTAGTTTAATGGGTTGACAGATGCATTTTCAATTTATGTGAGTTTCAAGGGGAGAGAAGTTCACTGTTACTCATGCTAAGTCTGTTTTCAGTGTGAGTTGTTCAGCAAATTGCTGTCAGTGTTTTTGATGTAAAATATGAAATAGTTTTAAATTAAATCCAGATCTCTGTGATCATTGTTAAATAAATAAATAAACAGCATGTGCACTGACATTTTTTTATGATAATTGAAAAGTGAGAAAGAGAGAGAGAGAGAGAAAGAGAGTGACAGAGACAAGTAATAGTATATTGGTCTGGCTGGTGGGGGGTGTCCCAGTACATTACCCTGCCTAGGGGCCGATTTGACCACAATACAGTTCTAGTTCTACTATGAAATGCAAGATTTCTAGTATCAACATAATGAAATACAAAAAAGTAAAACCCAAAATTACAGAAAGATGAAAAAAACTGCTTTTTTGTAGGGACCCCCAATATGGGAAGCAATCCCTCCCGCCAAACTTATATATAACAACTACCCAGCCACACTAACCTGAAGAATGGAGAAATCACCCAAAACAATTGCATTATTGTTTGCAAACACTTATATATTGCACCTGCAAATGATTTCTTATTGAAAACAGCAGTCAATGTCATCTTTTTTTTTTCTTCAGGCTGCTGACGTTTGATGAATTTTACTTCATCCATCTGTACAGGAGTCAAGTAGTATTAAATAACTTACATATAACAGAAAACGGACGGTGGGCATTTTAAGGAATACAACAAAATGTTTCTCTCTGCTGTATAATGACAACAGATGTACTAAATGTTACATGATTTTTTTGTTATTTATATTTTTTGTTTTGGTATAGGGCACATGCTGTAAGAAGAATGGATATGGTTGGGGCCATTATGCTGCACTGACAGCACAAGGAAAAATTTATAAGGGAAACTGCAAAAGTTTCCTTTGAATACTTATGTACTGCTGTACCATAAAATGATGCAGCCACAGTAAAGTGGCACTAACTGCACCTAAATCTACTGCATCAAACAATCTACTGCAAATGATTCACTGTATTATAACTATGCATATGTACAGTACACCCTAAATCCACCCCTGCTGACTCATAGCAACTGAAATGCAAATAACATGCAATATAAATTACAGAATGGTATTGCTTAAACAAAACATAAAATGTACATATATTTTTAAATAATGATGTTTTGTAACAGTAGTGCAGTTTGAATGATATGTGGGTAATTCATATAATTACCTAGAGTGTAGGACTGTAGCATCTTCACCTGAGCTGCATCCTCACAACCAAACATTGTCCCCTACGCATCATGGGTAGGATATCAATTGTCAGCACCTTGTTTTGGTACATTGTCATGACAGAAGCAATATTGTGTATTTTTCTGCCTTGGTTAATATGTCAGTATGCACATGGATGAATAAATACATAATCACCAGCAATAGGAATAGAGTTAAGATTTCAGATACATATTAAAAAAAATGTTCGGTCACGGTCTGTATCCTTCAAATCTGACAGTGGCGTGGAGGAGGCGGCTGATGATAACTGGTACAACTAGAAACACCCTGTTGAACTTGACAGATAAGACTATTTATGAGATGCAGTGGTCCTGAGAAAATTTAAATTGACATGTTATACTACATGTATATAAATACGTGAAGTAAATTAAATTCCTCTATAAAATAAAATTTTGCCATGGTTCACTTCCTGAGGAATGAAGTTTTTGAATTGTGCATGAAGGCCAAGTGTTTGGTGTATCACTCTGTCATTGCCTAACAATGAACTGCCATGCTTCAAAAGACATTTCTGCAAACAGTTCACTAAATCATTTACATTGGAGAACATTTGTGAATGGCTAGGTTCCCTTCCAATAGTGCATTTACTGAATCATTTCATTAGATGTTTTATTACTGGTGTTGGCAGTCAACAAGAAGAATGAGCAGATTTTTCCAACAGAGTTCTGCTAAATCTTCCAAGAAGAAACATGGCATGTTCTTTTTTCAGCATCACCCAAGACTGATGAATACATATCTATGAAATGCATACAAATTGATGAGAAACTATGTGACTTGAACCTAGAGCACTGAGACTTTCATTCTGTTAATATTTGTTTTATTTGCAACAGATTATACCTCTGAATCAGCTGCATCCACCATGTATCCAAGCATACAACCCTTTTCAAATGCACAGTCAAACAAGTATAAAAAGCAATCAGCCTGGATTTATATATATAATAACTGTACAGCCACAGTAACGTGAAGAATGGAGGAAGCTCCCAAAACAATTGAATCATTGTTGGTGCATTGCATTTATATTAAAGTACAGGCAGGACATTTATGAAAAACAGACTAATATAAGTGAATACAGCAGGTCAAAACATTTTGTAAGGCCATTTTCAGAAATTGTCAACTATATTAGGAAATAGACAAATAATAAGAGATACCATGTTTTGACCCACCCCCACCCCACCCCCCCATTAAGTGAAAAATGGCTGACAGAGCAGCAGAATCTTAACTGTAAAAGTAGATAAAATAGACTGGACACGTTAATTATGAAAGCCATAGACTTCATTGCTCTAATGTTCTTGTCCTAATTTACTTACTTCTCCCCTACCCCCCCATATATGTGTCTATATATGTAAAGTAAATTACTTTGTAATCAAAATCATGTATGTTAATGCTTGTAATCTCTGTTTTTACCTTAGGTATTCATGCATCACTTGTATCTCAGCCACCTGTGCCGGGCCTGAAATTAATCATTGTCCAGTCCCAGTAAACACACAAATAGATAAATAAAACCATGCTTGAAATATCTGACCAGTCATGTAATATATAGGGAAATGCCAGTGTCTAACTATAACAGAGCAACACTGGATTTTCACAGTCAAAATATTGGATATGTATGATCAAAAATATATACAAGGAAAGCTGGTAGAATGAAACCAAGTAAGCATATCCAGATGTTATAGAACCATGTAGTCAGTCCTTTATATCTAGCTGAATAATGAAATAATGAATAAAGATTTTGCTAGGAAGGAAGTCGTAGACAAAGTTGTGATGCCCCACCACTGGCCCAGTAATCAAGGAGCCTCAATCCTCACTCTGGCAACAGTGGAGGAAGTACACTGGGAGGATGACAAGTTACACACACAGTATTTCTAGATGCAACTCTCTGCATTAAGTGCAATTTCCCTTAAGAGCACACAGAGACCACAGTCAGTCCGGTGCTGGTTTCTCCCTCTTTCTCCAGATCCCCAATAAGACTCCCCACTGGCACAGATATAGAGTTGAGATCTCAAGACCTCCAGCACCTTCTCTGTCCAACCAGTGTTTTGTGTCCCTGCCCAAGTAGCTGACACATACACTCTTTGAGGTTTGATTTATACACACACACATACACACACACACACACACACACACACACACACACACACACACACACACACACACACACACACACACACACACACACACACACACACCTGGGAAAGGCTGGCACAGGTTTACTAACTATGCCCCCTTCTACCCAGACTATAAGGCAGTGTTTACTGTGACCAGCCACTCCTTATCAGCTACTTTAAGGCCCTTAACAAATGGAGTCCAATCTTACTGTGTAATGTTACTATGAATACAAATGGTAGTTTGACCAAAACTATTAGGAGTGGCCCACAGTGTCATTAAATAAATATGCAAGTACTTCCAAGACTTAAATATCTCTAGACAGATCAGCTACAATGAAATGTTTAAATATATTTAATAACAAATAATAAAAGAACAAGAAAATATTCAATATATAATCACAGTAACATCAGAGTTCAAAATCAGAGGAAATATTCAAAACAACATTGCAGGACAATCTCAAATAAATAAAGAAAACATCCAAATTAAGTGTTGCTATATTCCTAACTATATCTAAGAAAATTACTATACCCTAATAACTTACTTAATTAGAGCAGCAAGGCAGATGTGTTGAGTAGATCTTAATTATGTTAGGTCAAAGACAAAATACAGAATGCTCTATTTCTCTCAGAAAGTTATCCAGTATTACTGCTGGGATAGCTTGCAGAATGACATCATTTCTTGTCATCTGACTCTATCCCAAGTAAACCTCCCACTGCTGGAATCTGCCAGTATTTACATCAAACTGTGAAAATACATACACAAGGACTTTTCCTCAGATCGTGGTACTTGCTGGAAATCATAAAATAATAAAACACTTGCAAGACAATACAGAAAGTTCCCTAGTTTTAGACATTGTGTCTCCTTGCTGCCATAAAGTAATTTAATTTCAGATATTTTTTGAAGTGTTGTTAGTTAACCTCCTGTATTCCAGTTCCCCCTGTTAAAATATATACACTTAAACAGTTACAATACTGTATGTATATTTCTGTTCTAGTCTAGTAGGGTACATTGTGGATGCATTTTAAACAGCACTTTGTAAAATACCTCTTCAGGAGACGTCTATACAAACCATCTTATATGACATACAGCTTTAATACATTTGTAACACAAACATCTTATATGAATCAGTTGATATTCACAAATGACATATAATTATTTACAAAATTCCACATAGCTGTGCTGGCAGTACCTCCTTTGTCACATAAGTAAACATTAAATAAACCAATAATTTCCAGTACTTGTGGAATTTATTCAAATATCTTATATGGGTGAAATAACACTCACTTGAGCCCACTTCCACACCGTATATCATGCCGGTGACATGCTGAATTCCAGTCACCAGTTAAAATTATAAGGCCTTCTGAAATATCATGATTTCTCCCACTAACTTCCTTATCTCCACCTGCATATTACCTTATAGGAAGTGTATACTTGCTACCAATATCCTGTGTGGACCCCAGTATTCCTTGACAATCAAATATCAAATATTGTTTGTCTCTTTTAGCTGTCTCCACTTTCATTTTGACAATGCAGATTCTTGAGAGTAATATAATCACCTTTCTATGTCTGACCCCAACAATGGAAAAAAAAGCATCCTTCTCTGCAACCCTTTTTAATTAACTTGCATTTTACATCCTCAAAATTTCTCTCCAGCACACAGACTAATACTTCTTGATATATTCTACAGTCCATGCCCTCTTGGCTGAGTTAGTTAACATTCTAAAATAAGTCTTACAATTCCAAGTTAGTTTTAAGTACATGTTATAAAACAAAAGAAAGTCAACTCCATTTGGTAGGCCCACTTTACAAAGTAATCCTCCTATAGCAACAGTGCACACAATATTTTGCATCAGGAAAAGGAATTATTTGTTGGAACTGACTGTAGATAAACACAATTTGAATGCATTGCAATTACTTCTAAATACTAAAAGCCTCATATTATTTAAAAAAAATAATGATTAATAAAGATTTTTTAAAGTAAAAGCACTGATAAAAACAACATCAAAAACTCCTTCCAATGTACCAAAACAATTTACTATTGTCATTGAATAGATTATTGCAGTAATGAAAATGAACAAAATTCTCTTCAATCAAGAAGTTCCTAGGAAAACTAGCTAAGCATGTTACAAAAACTACTTGCAATGTATTTCTCCTAACACCAATAAAATAAATCTGAAGAATTAGAAAAATGCAGTTAAATAAAGTTATACAACTTTAACCTTCCAACCTGATGACACTAAATCGTTATTTTGTTTTATTGACACACAAGGTGAGAAACAATTCACAAAATATTACCTGACAAATGGAACCATTTGCCCTCTGAAATCAGGAAGAGAAGAGACTATAAGAAATTCAGGAAAATGCTAGCTCACCTAAATTAATGTAACAACTGTAACATCCTTTATTGGCATGATGAGCTTGCCAATACCCTCCCTCAAGCAGTACCTCCATTTTCCCTGCAGGCCATTCCAGTCAGTCCTGGAATAAATTTGTTACTTCCCATCCAGTCATCTAGTTTATGTTTAACGAAAGACAGTGAGTCACACTGTGTAAAATGGAGGGGAAGTTTATTCCAGTGGTTTGAGAGGTGATGGGTTATAAACCCATTCCTCTATCATGTTTGATTTATATATTGGTGAATATTTAGGTTACTGATTCTAGTACTTGTGAAGAAATTGAACTTGTGGGAAAACAGGGGATCCAGGACACACTGTTCTCTAATGGCATCGTAAGTGAGACAGAGATCTCCCCTCTAAAGTTCATAAGATGCTGAATAAAGGGGTAGGTCTTCCACTCTCTCTTGGGAGCTCATGGTCTTTAAGCCCATGACCTTCTTCTTTAGGGACCTTTGGAGATTTTTTTGGTAAGTTTAGTGAGATACATCCCCAAGATGGCTTTGTATTCAATAACTAGCTTGATCAATGCTGAGTATACAGGAGTGATTACCTATTCAGACCTTGATGATAGTCATTTGGCAATTATTTGGGCTCAATAAAAGGATTTAATGACAACCATTGTTACAATATGGTGAAAAATGAAGGAGCTATCAACCCAAGTACTTAGGTTATAACTATATTTTTGTTTTGTAGAGGCGTATTATCTAGATAGTATAATAAGAGGAGGGGATTGTTTACCAAAAGAGCTGATACTACAATTTTAGCATTTAGTTTAAGTCCATTTATAGTACACCAAGTGTTTACTATGGAAAGTTCATTCTAAAGGGTTTGGCTGTCATAGGTTGATGTAACAACAACCCCCAAGTTACAATCATCTGTAAACAATGTTAGTCAGAGGTCTTGTATTTACCGGGAGATCTGAGAAATAAATACCAAAAAGGAGAGGTCCTAGCACTGAACCTTGCAGGACACCGCTGATCACTTTTATATTTTCCGAACTTTCTGATGAACCACTTGCAACTTATACTATGTGGGCTTGCCCTTCCACTTAACAGATGCACATAATCTCTTCATATTAAGTATTTTATGGGGCAAATGAATGGTACATACTCAAATAATGAATGCACTTATAATACCTGCATTAACACAACTAACAAAAATTAGAACTACAGAACTACACTAGTACAATTATATGAAAGTCAGATCTTGCAAATAGAATAATTTTATTGCATCAAGATGAATATGTACAGTATCCAGTAATAGAAGTTAGTACAGATGATTAAGGATCCAAGATGTTAATGAGTTGTTTTCTGTAGCCCGGGGTATGGATTTGATTCCCCCCACCTTAATTTGCCATACAAATGTCTCTGAGCAAATAATTTAACTTGAATCACCCCTGAAAAGGGACATGTGTGTCCAGTGGACTTACCTAGTTAGTTTTGTATAAATTACAAAAGTAAGTTCTATGATAGTAAAGTAATATCTACAATGAAACCTCTAACTGCACAAATAACACCATTTTAGTAATAGCCTGGTATGGCAGATACTGGACTGTGCATAATTTGTACTAGGCTTTTGTCCAGGTGATAGCTAAAAGGGTCTATATTAGATCTTCAAACGCTGTTCTCCGGAGAATCCCTGGAGGTAAGGAGAAGGAGCAGGAATTGAATATGCTTGTTTTTAACCTCTCGAGTCACACACTTACCTCCAGTGAAGTGACTCTTTTGAATAGAGATCTTTCTTTTATTCCTGCACAAGCCAGTAACCTTGTTGAAGTGTTAACTGATTTATGCCTCTTTGCCCGGAATCTATCTTTGAAGTTATTGTTTGACAAGACAGGAGAGACTAACGGAGAGAGACGATTTGTACGTAAAAGCTCTTTTTCGCCAGTTTTACCTCATAAGGTGGACTGTTTTGTGTCTGTGTGTGAACGTGAGATTTATCAATATTTTTCTAACACTGCTCCAAGAAGAATTTATCATAATTTGAACTTTGATGAATGGCATTCTCTTCATGAACTATCTTGTAATGCTAATATAACCATACAGTCAGCTGATAAATGTGGAGGGATAGTGGTTTTGGATACCCTTATGTATAATGGTATGATGCTAGATATGTTGAAGGATGATGATACATACAGAATAATATCACAACATGTGGTTGATAGCATCATAAGAAATGTTCATGACTCATTATATGATCTTTTAATGAGTAGACAGATCAATAGACAGCTCTATGACTACATTTTGATTGAGTTTCCCAAGATACCATTGATCAAGGGTCTTCCTAAAATACACGAAGATATCACCCCTCCACCTCTACGACCAATAGTGTCAGGGGCTGGATGGGTCACCGAACATGTCTCACATTACTTAGAATCAGTCCTAGGGCCTTTAGCCAGGAGTGTTCCCACAATCTTGAAAGACACATATCAGTTGTTGCATGACTTAGATAGTTTAGTTAATAACCAAAATCTATCTACCTCTGTTATTTTGGTTTCCCTTGATGTTAAGAGCCTATTTACTACTATCCCCAATGATTATAGGATTGAGGCCATAAGAGAGAGCCTACTTGTTTTAGGCACTTTAGATAGTAACACACAATTGGTTATGTGCACCCCCCTTGACTTAGTTTTGAACAACAATGTGTTCTTGTACAATAATGATATTTATGCGCAAACATGGGGTGTAGCTATGGGCACCCCATGTGCCAATTCGTACGCGAATTTGGTTATGCATTATTGGGAACGTACACATTTATTTAATAGCATCTTTTTCCAACATGTTTTGCTTTACAGACGTTTTGTTGATGATGTTCTGATTGTTTGGGAAGGCAGTCAAGATTTGTTATATGACATGGTCAGCTATTTAGAATCCACTACTGATTTTTTAAGGTTCACTATAGAAGTATCTCAACATCAGTTGCATTTCCTTGATATAACAATTTCCAAGGATTTAGGAGGTTCCCTTTTTACCAATCTCTACAGGAAACCTTGCTGGAGGAATGCTATACTACATTTTAATAGAATCCATCCACGTTCGGTTTTTCCGAACATTGTCAAGAGCCAGTTTAAGAGAATTTCTAGACTATATATGAGCTCCCACGATAGACTGCTACAGCTAGATTATATGGAAGGATTGTTCCGTGATCGAGGTTATACGAAATCCACACTATGTGGTTTGGGCTGCTCAGTATCGGCCATTACGACCAGTGATGTGGAACATCTTGATTTTTTTTAGAGCCTTTTGGTACATGCTCTAATTATACTACCCATCGTAGACATGATAGGGTATTTTTTACTACGAGATATACCAGTGATATTAGATTCATTACTGACATTATAAGAAAGAATTGGGGAATATTACTTACAGATAATAAATGTTCCCAATTTCTGGGAACGATACCTTCTTTCAGGTATAGAAATAGTAAAAACTTAAAGAGATTATTATGTGTTGACAAAACTGTTTTTTCTATTAGTAGTATAGAGAGGTTAACACTAAGGCATGGTACTTTCCCATGTAATAAATGCAACGTGTAAATATATATATGGTGAAGATTGTTTTTATCATCCTCATTTTAGGTATATTTTTAAACCGCGTTTTCATGCTACTTGTGACAGTACTAACCTCATTTATCTGGCTACCTGCACAGCATGCATTGCATTTTATGTAGGCATGACGTCCCACAGGTTGAGAGATAGAATGTACAACCATATATATGACATTAGGAAGATGAACACATGCAATGCCTTGGCTAAACATGTAGTCATGTGTCCTGATCATAGTTTCACCTTTAGGGTTTTACAAATTATAGATATAAATGTTAGAGGAGGTGATGCAATGAATTATTTAGAAACGATTGAATTGAGATGGATCTTAAGGTTGAAAGCCCATCTCGAGCCTGGCTTGAATCAGTCTGTCAGCATCAAGCCTGTTCTAATGGCACGTGAACACTGACCAGTATGAACCAATTTGGTTTTACCGGTTTATGTTTCTATTCACTAGTTCTTAAAATATTCACTATTTCGTTGAATCTATTTGTTTTATATCTTCATGTTATATTGTATAAGTATGAGGCGATTGCCTATTAATTCATTAATATATTTATATTCTATTTTTATGTCAATATAATAGAAACTGTGCTATTATCTGTCTCAAGCATTGAATTTTTATCCTGTGCTACAAGAGTTAACTTAAACTTGTAACTATCATTTTAATTGTTTAATTGCATTGCTTTGATTGCTAATTATACAATTTGATAGCTTTTGGATTTGTATAAAAAGCCTCAGTTGAAATTTCTAGTTAAACCTGATGAAGCGTGTTTTTTGATACACATGAAAGCGCTTGTTATTCTAGTTTTAATAAATAGATTTTGTTTTTACATCGTGGTGGTTTCTACCTGGTTTGTTTTCTCATTGGACTTCTTGCCTTCTTGTGGAAACCTTTGGATGGTGGCATTCCTTGTTTATATATTCATCTGTAAACAATGTTAGTCAGAGGTCTTGTATTTACAGGGAGATCTGAGAAATAAATACCAAAAAGGAGAGGTCCTAGCACTGAACCTTGCAGGACACCGCTGATCACTTTTATATTTTCCAAACTTTCTGATGAACCACTTGCAACTTATACTATGTGGGCTTGCCCTTCCACTTAATAGATGCACATAATCTCTTCATATTAAGTATTTTATGGGGCAAATGAATGGTACGTACTCAAATAATGAATGCACTTATAATACCTGCATTAACACAACTAACAAAAATTAGAACTACAGAACTACACTAGTACAATTATATGAAAGTCAGATCTTGCAAATAGAATAATTTTATTGCATCAAGATGAATATGTACAGTATCCAGTAATAGAAGTTAGTACAGATGATTAAGGATCCAAGATGTTAATGAGTTGTTTTCTGTAGCCCGGGGTATGGATTTGATTCCCCCCACCTTAATTTGCCATACAAATGTCTCTGAGCAAATAATTTAACTTGAATCACCCCTGAAAAGGGACACTTGTGTCCAGTGGGCTTACCTAGTTAGTTTTGTATAAATTACAAAAGTAAGTTCTATGATAGTAAAGTAATATCTACAATGAAACCTCTAACTGCACAAATAACACCATTTTAGTAATAGCCTGGTGTGGCAGATACTGGACTGTGCATAATTTGTACTAGGCTTTTGTCCAGGTGATAGCTAAAAGGGTCTATATTAGATCTTCAAACGCTTAGGTTGTAATGCTAAACGTCGACACCTAAACGTTGAAGTCTAATAAATGCGACAGGCCAATTATGCAAATTTTTTCCCTGGGAAAAAATTTGCTTGGCCGTCATCAGGGATTTGTCCTTTTCCCCCGACATGGAGCGATCTCGGAGTTGGTATATTTAGTCAGCGGGGGGTGTGGGGGCATGGGGGGGTGAAGCCCCACCACTTGATTAGGGTTTTAGAGTTTGTTTTTTTTTTTTTTTTGTTGGCCAGGCAAAGTTTTTATCTGGAAAAAAATATGCATAAGTTGCCTGTCGTGTTTATTAGACTTCGACATTTAGGTGACATTTCGGTGTTCGACAACCTGAGCATTCAAAGATCCGATATAGACCCAGACTGAAGGGGGCCAAGGACCTGCTCACTAACCTTCTTATCAAGCATATAAATAAAAAAAAAAGTCTCACTCCATTTTATGGTATATCTGTAAACAGTTTCCATCTTATCATGTTTAGGTCACTAGCTAATCAACAGAATAACTAATCAATCTGATTAGATCATCCAAAATCATGTTACATTTGGTGAAGATGTTCAAACACCAGACACAGTTTTCATTTTCATTTAATATATTTATTATAATTTAAAAAACAGAAACAAGGAATGTGTGTCTGTGCAGCCGAGCAGAAAAATCAGGAATTAAATGGATTAGAAGGGATGAAAGTGCTTATCATTTTTATTAAAGATTCTTGCCTGCTTTATTTATGTGGAGTGGACTGTTTTATTTTATATGGGCAATAATCCTGGAGGCTTGGACATTATGTAATCCTTTTACTGTTTGATTTGCTATAATTTGCCTGATGCTAACAAAAGACACCATAACAAATATTCAGTGATATATATATATATATATAAATATATTATTAAAGGTAGCACAGGCTACTGGTGCCTCAAAAAAATCACCTTCCAAAGGTGCTCAGGAAAACCTGAACTTATATTTAAATTATGACATCAGTTAATATTTACCAATCAATGAAAGCTTCTGTCACGGCAAAGCAGCTTCGACGTATACTAAATGTATTCACGAGAAACTGTTATTAGAGCTAATTATTTAACAAACAATTGTATGCTCGCTCATTCATAACTTTCAATGCCACTAATTTGGAGAATGATTATTCATTGGAACAACTTCTTGTCTGTGAAATAAAACAGCTAAATGTACCCCCTTCCATCAAGTTTTTTTTAATACTATGGTAACAGAGAACAAAGGAAGGAAAATTCTAGTGACATGTTTTTCACTGTAAGTTTTAGTGAGTTCTGTCCCAGTGGATGATCTGAAGAGAATCATTATATTCTGGGACAAGATAATAGACTGTCAGACATATTAACTTCTAAATTGACATTTTCTTTCAGGGGGTTATGGTAAAGGATATTTGATTACTACTGTTTGAAGATATTTATTGTCTTCTAATCTACCCTTATGTCCTCTAATATCACTATGGGCATTTTCCCCACATGGAATGCAGAACATGTTCACATATTAAAACTTAAATGTTCAAATGATAAGTGGGATGTCTTTTAGGTACAAAAATGGTTTGCATGCGATTCAAAGGAGTACATTATTGGATGGAGTGGTCCTCTAGTTCACTGGTATGTGGGTCAAACTTAAAGGAGATTAAAGACTGGAATAACTGAACATTTTAGTCAGGTCTGAAAATGGACCTGAACTATAATCCCACTGCATATGGAGCTGTATGGCTGGGGGAGGTGCTAGACAGATTCCCCGATAGTCTGTGTGTTAGCTGCTGATTATTTTCCAGAGGCAGTGAGCCGCAGAAACAGTTGCTGACATAGGAAGCAAAAGTAATTTTGGAATTGACACCTTGGAGCAACAGGGTTTGTTTGCAGAGTTATGTATTTCATATGATTTAAAATATTTATCAAATATTTTATAAAATGATTTATTTCTTCTTAAAATGTTCTAGCCTTTTTCACATGTAGGAAAGAGTTAAATAATATAATGGCATATAGTATTTACTTGATGTAAGTGTTATAAATGAATGAACGTACATTTATTTTTTAAATTAAGTACCCGAGGTGGTGGTGCTGTGGTAGCGTTGTCGCCTCACAGTAAGACGCTGTCCGGTTCAGTTCTCAGCTAGAGCGTCTTCTGTGTGGAGATATTCGTGAATGGGCATACCTTCGTTGAAGGCTGTGTGTCAGGCCTGGTAACTCGGCATGTAAAAATCAACTGCCAATCATTAGTGGACTGGAGTTCTGCTGTGGCGACCCATAACCGGGAAAAGCCGAAAGAAACAACAACAAGCTAATAACAATTTCCAATGAAATCCTCTACTATGAGAAGAAAATACATTTTTTGATGGACATGCTTTTTTATTAGTTGATATTAATTAATGTGTGAATTTACATTTTTGTTTTTATGGCTTGCCTGAGACCCATTTGAAGTCAATTTACCAATACACCAGAAGTTTATGTTGCAATTTATAAAACACTGATACAGATCTCACCCCCTTGTTTGTTATTTAATATTATTTTAGTACTATTTTTATTGCAAAATACATAATGTAGTTCATTGAAAGATTCATCACTTTTTGAGCAGAATGAATGCTGAATATTCTTACTTAGATGTTTTACCTTTCACAGAGAAAACAATGGCTGCCATGATTGTGCACTGAACATAAAATCAGACTTCACAATGTTTTCTCTCAGGTGGACTTTCCAGTCTATTAGTGAAAATGAACATGAATGTGGCATGAATGTGGCAGAGGTGTTATATGCAACCAGAGTATGACATCCACTAGGGTCAGTCAGCCAGCCATCTATACCTGTCAACCTCTTAGAAACAAAGAAGAACAAATCTGGACAAAGACATTAATAATGGGAGACAAAGGACCAAAAAGAGGGGCACTTAAATATTGCTATGCTTTTACAAACTTAGAAAGTTAATAGAATAACAAGTTTTGCATTACCATGAATTTTCTGAAGTGTATGAAGTCTGAAACTCAAATGTCTGTCATTATTTCTGACTTCAACCCTTCATTATTTATTGATGACTTGCCAGATAAACACAAATTTGTTAGAAACATACGAAAAATATAAGGCAAAAATCTGTATAGTTGAGAGGTATGCAGTCACCTGTGTGTTAAGGCAGGAAAATATTAAAGATTATCTATAAGAATAAATCTCTGGATATTGTAGCTCTCTTTTCTGATTACAACATGAAGCTAAATAAAATCAGTGTAACAAATATACTCCAATGCATTTTGGTATTAACATTTTTAGTGGTAAGGATAATCTAAATTAATCTAATCTACTTACTTCTGAATGACCATTGCATAATCATACATGCATGCTTAATATACAAGGTACTTCAAGATATATTATTTATTCAGGTTGCAAACTAAAAACAGAATTTGGTGTGAGATGCCACTCTTTTTGAAAAATAAAAGGAGCAGATCAGTAATTAAATTATATGAGACATATTTTTATTTCCAAGAGAGAACAGGCTTTAATTCATACACTGTTACGACAAACAGCGCAAGAACATTTAAAACTGAATCTGATACTTCTATTGCAACAGAAAATGCATTTATTAAGAATTCACTAATTATGGGATCATGATGCATTGATGAACCCACAAATGTGAGTCTTAGGGATCTAATGCTTCTAGAGCTGTGGCAATATAGAAAAACTGAGACTTACACACAGGGCATAAACAAGAAAGGTATGTTTCAATTGAGATGAAGCATGTGGCTGTATGGTTGTGTAGGAAATCCTGAGGTGCTGAACATCAAGCTATTAAATGCTGATGATAGGAAGTATTGGGGTGAAGCAATAGGTGATTTTTTTTCTAGGCTACATCAGATGCAGCCTTGTTTTTAATGTGCTAATTCACATTCTGATTACATCACTGTTAAACCAGGTCTGAACAAATTATTTTGAAAACATGGTATGGCTTGTAGCACTAATCTGTTTCAGAGAAATTATCATTTACCCAATCTCCTACTGTTGTCTAATGTATAATGCAGCATTACAGATTATTTACTCCCCAAGTCCTTTTTGAACTGCTAACGTATACTTAGCAAAATATTTCACATAAAAGTGAATATTTTTATCCTACTGTATGTTTCACATAAAAGTCAGTTCTTTTATCCCACTGTCTTTTTTCCCACTGTTGCTTTATTGCCAGACTGACTTTGCATAACTACTTCATATTAATTTCTACCATGATTCTCTCTTTTAAAATGACTTCCTGTTACCTTTCTTTGCTACCCACCCCCAGCAATAGTAAGGATAAGTATAATACAATAATTAAGAATAAACAGCTAGAAAACTAAGGAGCATAGCCCAAATCTCAAGCCAATGTTTTCCTTACCATGCAACCAGGATGAAGTCATAGTGCTTCCTTATTCTCCTGGTACACAGATGGGAAGGATTTTCATTTTCCAAACCAAAACTATAAATTATTTCTGTTAAAAGTAAAGTAACACTGACTTATTTCAATACATCTGTCAAAACAGTTGGTGCTAAAATATAGCTGAAATTGTTTATGGATAATAACACACGTTATTCAAATGTTAATATTATAACCAGGATTTTTTAGAAGTTTAAACATTTCTAGCTTATGCTTTGGTAATCTTCAGGAAAAGAAAAACTTACAATAAATGAAACTATTACTTATATCTAAATTTTTAGATGGTGTTTCAGAAACAAATACTATTTCTCGACATAAGTACCAATTATCACACTATGATCAAGAATAAACACTATAGGATTGCTGAAGCAGACAACAGAGCGAGGAAATCAAAAGTACATTTTTTACTGAGTGTAAGGCACATAACCTACACTTTCTCAACATGTGAATTTAAAACAGGACTGTTTGCCCTTTGGTAAATACTGATGAAGTGAAGAGAACTATTCTCCCAACATTGTGGGAAGTGGATGTGGGCTGCTACCCTTCAGCAGTGAACAATATTCTGCTGTGCAGCTGTTCTAACCTCTACACCCCAGTTATTGTCCACAGGTCAAAGCTCTGAATATTAATAGACTGATGTCTTCACCCTTTGACCACTGCTTTAGTGGAATGTAAATTCTTATTTCCTGCTTCTTCCTTTGACCTTCTGGTCTGCTAACCATCTTGAGAGAAAATCTGTGTTTTAATGACCTAACATTGTATAGCAGCTAGATTGTTATTACTCACTAGTATAAAGGAATCATATTAGGAGCTTTGTTGCTATTACCATTTATTTTTTCACTGATAAAATATATTTATATATGGCTTCATGTCGCATTAATAATATATGATACAACATTTGCAATTTATCTCTTTTTGCTTGTTTTATCTTCATATCTTAATCTTTGATCTGAAAAACAACATGAATGTTGCATATATTTGCACAAACCATTGAAGTACTTATTATATGACTTATTAGTAGAGTGAGTAACAACCAGTAAGATTCAATGACTGATAACTTTGAAAATAAGATTTATTTATCAAGTATCACATCAATGGAGTTAACAGGATGAGAAATAAGCATTCAGCAAGCAAAAACCAAACCAAACAAATAAAAAGGTGGTCAGTGACACTGAAAATATATAATAGATAATTGTCCATCTAGAGTCCACTATCAATCGATGCTATCACTAAGGGTTCAGGATAACAAATATAAAATGTGGTATATCAATTCAGAGTAC